>NW_020291335.1:122347-334181 GCF_003184745.1 Aspergillus uvarum CBS 121591
GGGGGGGGGGGGGGGGGGGGGGAGGCGGTTCTTACCCCTTCTCCGCCGGCTCAATCATCTCCTTCTGAATGTCATCTACCTGGAATCGCAACGGTGACGCCGTATGGATTACATAGTTCAGCGGCGTCTTGACGCGTTGGAATAGATCATCGAAGGGCTGCTCCGAAGTGAAATCGGCGACAACGATGAAGTCCACTTTCCCTTTCCATTCAGGGTGGGTTTGGAGGATGTCGTCGGCCTTCTTCTGGGACCGCACCGTGGCGGTGATCGCATAGCCGCGCTGTCCAACATTGACACTATTAGCTTTGATATACCCATTGTTTCTATCGATCAGAAACCGCAGAATGTGCCTACCTCAATAAGAATGGAGAGGATGTGCGAGGCGACGAAGCCGTTGGCTCCGGTGAGCAGAACGTGTTGGCCGGATCCAACTGGTGACATTGTGGAGGGACAGCGAGAGCAGCGCGTTTCTTTGATGATAAGATGGCGGAAATGCTAGTGGGTAGTCGAGATGATATTTCCTGCCCAGGACAGTATTGTTTATGAAAGATTGGCCGCGTCTATGAAACACATTTCTCGATGTGATGATGATGATGATGATGATGATGATGATGATGATGATGATGATGTTAGTTCACAAAGCTTACCCCGGCCAAGTCATGACGTCAGTATCAAAGGAAGGCCCGTGAAGTACAGCTGGGTTTCCATTCGGAATTCCCAATTTGTGCTCCCCCATCGTGGGGGAATAGTGAGCAGTGTCTAAAAACAAAGGTAAGGTACTAGTAGTGATGATAATTCCGGGGTTGTGGCAGCTGAGCCGGAATCCATCCGTAGGGCGTAGGGCGTAGGGCGTAGGGCGTAGGGCGTGGACGAAATAGGTTTTGTCTACTGTACTGTACCACCGAAAATTCAATTTGGAAGAGAACTGAATGTACACCAATTGCTATTTCCGTTGACTTGAAGGTACGCTCTTGCTCTATCCCGTGTACTTCGATCCTGTCCTCCTGGCTGTGACATACACACCGAAGGGATTGGCTTTTTCTTTCCCGGTCAAGCATGGCAATTCGTGAGGCTAGCCTCGTAAATTCCACGAAATTCCGCCTTTCGGGTACTTATGAGTACCAGCCCAAGGACAGCCCCCATGGATTAACTACTGCCTTACCTGCCAACATTAACTAAGCTGCCAAATGAGGTTCTCCCCGCAGACAACACCACCGCCTCCCATGTCGTCACGTGTGGTTAATGCCTACATGAGACATACACTGAAGGAAAAATGGAAGAAGAAATAGGGGCATTCAAAAGAAGAATCCAGACAGATGTATTTTACCTGACTCGCGCAAAAGTCGCTGCAGTGGATAGGGACTGAAGAGGGTGTCTTCTTACAGCCAGTCTCGTTCCACCCACTGTATGGACACTACAGTAATCAGCTCAAATCAGATAAGATAATCCCTCTCCGCCTCTCAGAGGTCCAGCGATCGCAGAGAAAAACAGCCCCGCAAAAAGTGCTTCCCACCCTATTTGAGTAACCGTCCTTGTTTCGAAACCTCCAAAGCTAGATATCCATGGCGCCATTCATCCGATTTCATTTTGGCCCGGTCGTCTGTGTTATTTCCCCTACTGCCAAGTGTCTCCTCGGTGGATCCAAACCGGAGTCTCGACTGTGATGTGGTTGTGTTGATGTCGGGCAAAGGCAGTCAGTCATGTGGACAACAATAAAGTCTGCTACGCGACGTTCATGATGAAACACACCATCCCACCCCGGCAGCGACAGGACATTTCCACGCAGCCAGCCAGCCAGCCAGCCATACCTCTATCATCCCAAGGTGAAAGAAAGGGGGGGCCCTTCAACCCGAACCACCACTCATACGACACGTACTAATTTAAGCACGTGAAACTAAACCCCAAGCGGTAAGATGTTATGATCGCCCGCGGCCGAATTATTGCCTTTAGCCTAGTAAGTCTACTCGGCACCACCGAGTCCGAAACACGATCCTGCCGATCATCTTTCCCTTTTCCTTCCACGGGCTTCCCTGTAACTTTACCCGAGACCCTAATTCTGGGTTTGGTGCCGATCGGCCCCTGACGTACCGGACCGGCAGCCTACACAGTACTAAACTTCACCGCTACTCCGGGATGGACTTGAAAAAGAGGAATTGAACAGAACAATGCTAATATTCAGATTTCATCGAAATAATAACGCTAAATTTACCGGAACTCGAAGTGGCCGTCGATGTTGAACAGACGCTCGGCGAGGTTGATGTCGCGAACGTGCCAGTTGCCGTGCTCGTCGCGGAGCTCACCGCGGACGACGGGGACGTGGGCACCGCCCTCGATGTCGAAGTGCACCCCGCGGGCGGTCTCGAAGAAGTTGTGGCCGCCCCATTGGAAGTGGCCTAGCCGGATAATTAGTAACGGAGGTTGGTGGTGGGAGGTAGAAGTAGTCAAAAAAAAGGTGCATACCGTCAATGTTGCCAATGAAGTGGTTCAGGTCAATGTGGGCGGGGTGCTCCTGGCCGTGCGCATCGCGGAGGAGGGCGTGGAGGAAGGGGCCCTCGAGACGGATGGAACCGTGGACGGCGGACTCTTGGAAGCTCATTGTGGAGGTTTTGAGGGTATATGGGAATTTATGAGATGGGAGTAGTAGATTGAGGTTGGATGAGGATGGATTGAGGATGAAGGTCAATTCCAGAGGGCATGGAGCTCCCTTTTATAAGCTGCGTGTCGCTCTCCTTTTCCCTCGTCGGAGGGGGGCTATCATCCCATGTCGGTCTGTCTTGCCCGCATTGACTGCTTGGCTGGTGGGGATCCGTATTCGTCTACGTACGTCGTTGAATCGCGACGGTGAAGGCCGGATGGGCCATTTCTGGCGAGACAGCCACAGTGTCTGGGTGGTTTGGGGGTGGAGGGGCATGGAGGGGCTGTGAGGCTGAGCCGAGGAATTGTGAGGCGTGGCTGAGAGGCGTACACAGAAGGACGGCTGAAGAGATAGCTCGTATCCACTTTCCGTCAGATCGGGTAAGGCGAAGCGGTGTTGGTGGTGGGTCAAGGGGGGTGGCGATTACCTAATAGGTATGGACCATCGCATCTTGAAGGCCTTGGAAGTTGAGCTTGTCTACGTAGTATGGGGTATCCCTGCACCTGATCATGGCCGATCTGGAAAGCTTGAGGCGATGTCGTGATGAGGTGGCGAGGATCAACGGACTATGATGGGTGGTGTGCCGACGAGTCAACTTGTGACGAGTCCGATATCTGACAAACTTACAGCACTCTAGTCTGACGCAAGTATCTTGCGGCATTTATTGAGGCATTATTGAAACAGCTTAACATACAGTCAGAAATTGAAGATGATGGAAGTGTATAGATTCAGTCAGGCAACGTAGAAGATATGGCTATCAACCACCAATTCCGGTCTTCTACCGCCGCCTCAATTGGTCAAATTTCTCTAGGGATAAGGTAAATTCAAAGAGAGGCAATATGGCTGAGCTGGTCGCCCCTTCCATCATACAGACTTTCCAGGCTCATCTCTGTGACCTCAGACCGATATGCAGGTCTCATTGCCACTGCAGGTATCACTCGGCCCCGCCACAGTGTTGCCAACTCCCATCCTCCAGATACCGGGACTTACTTCGGCTGTATTCGCTCCAAGTTGGTCAAACCGACCCAAGTCCCAGAGTACTCAAGCCCGGGTACCTTATCTGACGTCTGCAAAACTTGTACACCAAAGTCCTTAGCATTTCTCTACTTTCTTGAACTAAGTATACTGATAGCCTACAAGCTTGATAAGGCTGGTCGGAGTATCAGGATTTTCGATTCCCAGCAATTTCCGGTAGATTTCTCCTACTGGGGCTTGCAACCTTTAAGCTCTATTCCATTGATCTAGCCATGGTATGTTGATGGCAGTTTGCCTATGCCTCTAATAGGATCGAGATAGTTCAGATTCAGAATAGTGCTGGTGCCTGCATTCTGTTCAATCTGAGTGCAAAGAAACTCCGGCTGAATATTTCGGTGATATGAACAACGAACAATCGAAGAGCACTGGATGAACACCGGGCGGATGGTTGTTAAGGATAGAGGTCTTTGAGTGATTCTAATGACACAAATCTTCCCGATTGAAGTAGCGTTAGTTTCGAAGACGCGAGGGTAAAATGCGGTTTCATTGAAGACAGGAATCGTGACTACTATAGATGAGGGGTTAGTATAAGCTGTCTGGTATGCACCATGATTTTCGGTGCAGGATTTTAGAAACACAATGTGTGGAATTGAGATGCTGCTAACATCGTGATTACAGCAATGTTTTGGGCATACATTGCAAGTAGAATAGTCAGCATCGCTGTAGGTTAAAGCACACGAACAGGCAATTCTTACAGAGAGCAGGTAAGATATACATGACGCAAGGTGACTCTTATAAGGGTAAATAAGAAATAATACCCCAGGGATCAGAGAGAGCAGGTGATGACCACGGTCCAGAAGAGGGTTATCAGTATCACAAGCATATCAATGTTGAGACAGCTCCTTACTGGAAAGCTGTACATGCTCGATACAATACGGGATCATACTGAGACAAATTGGGGTAAAACAGAAAAGAAAATAGAGAATTATGACAGTGGCGTGGGGGCGGAGTATACATCTTTAATATGAATCATCTGACAGTCCGTGGGCCAGCTGTGTACATTCCTGTGCGAAAGCAAGTGTCTCATTGAAGAGTAAGGTGGTAGAGACTTGTTTTGGATTCTATGCATACGATTAGATCCTGTTAAACTACCTCAGGCATCTAAATCTGCTCAATAAGCAATGCGCAACCTAAGTGCATTACGATTGGAATCTTGTGCCTTTGCAGGGGCTTGAATGCTGTGAATTTGGACATACTGACAGCACGTGATGTTTGATTTAATTCGGTTCAACTTCCAACTAAAACAACGGGAGAAAGTCTTAGACAACAACATATCTGGAACAGTTCTGAGAAATCAGAAAGGGAATATCAGTGGTAAAGACCAATCTCGGGAGGCCGTCTGTACTCCATAGACCACTGCCAGCTCTCGTTCATATAAGCGGAAGGATAGAGCTGAGCCTGATCATAGTACACCTTCATCCAGCCGACATCCTCCCACGTACAGCCATACAATGGCTCACAATCATCATCCTCTATCTTTTCATTGGATTCCTCTATACTAGCTCGCTCTTTGAAGTGCCTGCTATTCACGAGCATCACAAAGCCGGTCCTGTTATCGCCATCCAGATCTTGGCGTGGAATAGCCAGAACAGAGCGCAAGGCCTCCTCGTCCACCATGATGCAGAATCTGTACCGTGCTATGAAGTCATACCCGAAATCCGTAGATGAAATCCCTTGCTCGGTTTCAGACGCCATAGGCGCCCACTCGTTGAAATGATCCCGTATATTGTCCGGCGTTGCCCCATCGAACCGCGTCCTATCGTCCATCACAGTCGGTCTAAAGGAATCGAGTATATCCAGGCCATCGTAATATTCCTCCAGTGGACTTCTTACTTTATAGAGAAGACGAGACATGAGTTCCTCCCAATCGGCGTCACTTTTATAGGTGCAACGGTAGATGACTAGGCCCCAGATCCTGCAGCCCCGATTGAGCATGTGCTTCTCGATCACATCGGCTGGGTTTGAATTAAAGTCCATCCATGGAGTACGTTTAGAGTCCGGGAGACCGATCATGGCGAGAGATGATGAGAACGATAGCCATCTTTTTCGAAGTTGAAAGGGTCTGTTTTTCATGCAAACTTGTGGCGTGGATTTCTCAGAAGATAGACGGTGACCATTCCCGCCAAGCCGCAATGAGGAAAATAGAAGGTGGTTAGGCAATGTCTTGTACGTGGCGCTCAGGAATTGGTATAGCTGCCTCTCAAGAAGATTTCTGGTACCCAGTGTAAAAGGTGACATGCTAACAGTCTCGCAATAGGCTTTGTAGCTGAGAGGGTGGGGGTGGTCGGTAACAGTGAGAGGAACATAGGAGGGAACGTCCCGGCGTGGAGTACTTATATCTTATTCAAGTGGTACTGTGCATAACCCATCACGTGATTAATAGGCACTTTTCAGAAAGGTCGGTGATTTATCACAGAATCTGAAGTCTTATTAGAGTAATGGTGTTTTGAACTATGATTCAAGTAAGGTAGCTTATGTATTGGAATTTATTCTATAGGAGATTCAATTCTATCCAGCGGAATTGGCAACAGTGAAGAGCTCTCTGAAACTTGGATAGACTGCTGCAATAACCTCAACAGTGATCTTTCCAACTTCTGCTAGATATGTTTGTTTTTTCCGCGCTCATTGAACAATTGAAGCTCGCTTCTTTGCGGTAGTAAACAGAGCTTTCATCCTGCCGTCGTCTGGGCACCAGCCAGGGAAGAGCGAGCATAAATCCTCACCGCACATCGCTGTTCGCGAGCTGCTTTCTTCACAGTACAACAGGCGACCTTCTTTCTGCTCCAATCGCATCCCGAGCTGGAATCACCATATTGGGCCCGATCGATAGTCAGCTCGGTGGAGGCGCACTTGGCGTTCGCACAGTCATTGCCCGAGCTCCCACCCACCTAGTGGCAGTCGCTCAGATTAGCGGGGGTCGAACAGCAGTACTTCTGGCCCTTGGACCAGCGGGTGTCCCTCTTGACGAACATCTCCGTACTGCCGCTAGGGCAGTTATTGTCACTAATGATCCCAGTCAATGTTCACCCCATCTCTTCGGGGTTGGAAAAAGCATTGACATACCAATACGCGCATCCGCCAATAACCTCACTATACTCCGGATCAGGGCAGCAGAATACTTTATATCCTCGACCAAATTAATCTGTATTGCCGTCATTCACGAATCCACCGCCCCCAAGATGATCGGATGCCAGCGATGTTGATCTTTCCCGCCTGACACTACGCATTGCAATCCGAGCTTACGCCCGTATCCCCGGTGTTATCACCACGCCACATGCAGTTCTTGGGTGCGCTGCTCGTTCGACAGCAGACAGGTTTTCTGCAGTGCTAGTGGCGCCGAGTCATATCAACGCTGCACAACAAGCAAAGGGAAAGGGAGGGGAAGCGTACACAGCTCTTCTTGCCGCATCCAGCGTCGGTCTAGCCCACCACGGTGTATTCACTGCCACAAGCATCGGCCATTGCATCGTTGTCGTTGAGGTTCACGCACTTTTCGTCATATTTGAAGCAATTCTGTCCGTTGAAACTGGCCAAGCTCTGGATGACGGACTGGGGGTTGGACAATGCCTTATCAACACTTTGCAGGGTAGGATTGAACATGATGGTTTAATTCGTGAGACCAGCGTGGGCTGTGTATTTATCATTATCTACCGCCCTCCATGTTAGAACCTCAGCCTAAGTAGTAGTCGAAATTGCAATTGAATTCTTTTACTCACGTAAATCAGAAGCCCAGATCATGGCACCGCCAATTCCGACCTCATTCACCCACGCGACCTTCTGTGCAAATGTAGTCGCATCGTCGTAGGAAACCCACTGATCGCCGTCAAAGGTGAAATAATTAACCGCGTCTGTCTTGTCATGTACGGGTGTAATAGTCGACCGTTTTGACGATGTGCTGGCGCCGTTCAAAACGTCCATGACCTCATAATAAGCTAGTATACCACCTGTGTCCGAGCAACAACCGGGGCTTGAAGCATCCTTGAACGGACACCCAGGCGTTGTGCACGACTTATCAGCTAGGGTAAATGAGCGTCCATAAAAGCCAAAGCCCATTACAAGCTTCTCTGGCGGAATGTTCACTCGCCAGAAAAGATCAGCTGCGAGCTTAATCTCCGTGAAGTTAGTATGAGCTTGGACAATACTCCAATAGGATCCGTCGAGTCGCACACGCCGTGTATATCGTAAGTCATGATGTTGATCCAGTCCGCATATTTAATCATATTCGGCAGATCAAACCAGCGCAAATACCAGTAGGATGAAGGGGCCGTAAAAGTCAGACCAAAATTACTTCTGCTGGCATCGAAGGTCTCGCGCAGGGCCTTGAGAAAGAGCCCATAGTTCTCCGTGTCCTCAGGGCTGCCGCCTCGGTCGCCGGCATTCGGATGCTCCCAGTCGATATCGAGTCCATCGAAGCCCAACTGCTTCAGGAAATGCACGACGTTGTCCGCGAATGTCTGTCTCTTTGTCGCATCCGCCGCGATTTTGCCATAGACAGGCTGCGTGGCGGTGCTGTTGTCGGAGAAGGTCCAGCCACCGACGCTCACGAAGACCTCAATATCAGACTTGATTGACTTTACGTTCGTAGTGTCCTGGAACAGGGTGGAAGGTGTGTCACTGTCCATTGTTACGATTTGGTACAAGTCTGGATCGATGTACGCAAACGGGAAGTTTATACTTTGAAAATGATCAGTGTAGGGCACTTCCCATACTCAATCTGACTGCGAATACTCACTGCGTCAGTGCATCCAACAGCAGGTCGGTGGGAGTCACTTTGTGAAAGCTCTTCCGGGCCATCCATGATTCATAACACTTTGTTTTTCAGAATATTTACAGATGCAGCGCCGGCTGGAGGCTCCGGGTTCAAGACACAGTTGCTCTGATGTCCAGCTGGATTAGGTTAGTCGTCGCTAGGAAAAGCCATAGATGGTTACATAGCGATACGTACGTCCGCAAAAGTCTTTTGTGGTACCGCACTATGTATGATTAGACTTGACGAACGAGATAAACCTGAACACCAAGGTGGATAATACTCACAAATCCATATTCACTGCAGCAAGCATTAAGAGGACATTCTTGGCCAGGGCTAGCAGCATGTTTGCCGCACCGGGCTGTTGCATCACAGTTCGACAAACAGCCAGTACCACAGTAGGTCGGACCATAACCACAGGAGCCGCTGGCGCCACAGCACGCCCCATTGCTGCATGGATTCTCAGCGTCGCATGAGTAGCTATCTCGGCGACTAAGAGTGTGGTGGCTGGGTTTCACTGGTGAAGTGTTGGCATGCTTCGCATGCTGTCTAATATGCTTATCATGTAGAACGTGCCCATGCGAGGAGGCGTTGGTGATTGGGGGGAAGGCGCAGATGAGCAAGAATGTTGTAACGGCCAGTCTGAACAGCCTTCTTGACGGCTTTCTAGCCAAAGCCCCTACCAAAGGCATAATGCAGGCACCGTCCCAGTAGAAAGGCACCGCGGAAAGACCGACGAGAAGAATGATCACAGAGCAGAATCAAGGACCAAGGGGCCGCCTCTTAACCCCATGTTCCTTTCTCTACTAGTATTAGTAGTAAGAGTGCTAGTGCTATTAATACGCTTAGTTGTCCAGATTTTGTGCCGTACAGGAAAGGTATGCTGTAGGTGATTTGGTTTCAACTCCAAGATTCATCTCCGGAGTTTCCATGCAGTCGTATCCAATCCAGTCATGTTTTGACCAAAACGGTAGATTAGATGCCATGCTTGTAAAGTAGGCAGGTCTCATGAGAATGCTGCTAATTTTCAGCTTATAGAGTCATATATTAGAGTATTCAAAGTGCAATAACCAGAAATCTCCACCTAACCCGATTTGCAAGCTCAGAATAGCCTCCCTCAGCCTCAGGATTCCCCTGCACGTCATCATCCACATCATTTCCGGGACTGCCCAAGTGTAAGAACCAATGCACCCTGATCCAAAAAGTTTATCACCGAGTCGAGCCGGCTTGCACATTCCTTGAGTACTACCAGAATCCACAAGATCTGAGAGCCTTTTCTTAAGTCGAGAGCTGGTAGTGGGCGACCGCTGCACAGCAAGCGACCGGTTTCCTCTGTTCCGCTCGTCCTTGAATTCATGTACTCATGACGACACAATTTACGGGGTGGGGCCTCCTTAGGGTTCTTTAAGCCTCTAGACACTGAAACATGCTGCTATAATAGCTGCAAAGGAACGCCTCAGCCTGGTTTACCACCCGTTGTAGAGATCCGGTGGAAGCATAGCAGCACGATCGGCGTGGGAGATCACTAGCTGATTGCGCCGCGAATAATATTCCAGCGTGGCCTTCTGGCCACTCGTGGGAACAGACACAATTAACCATCTCAGCAAGGCTGCTAGCCGCTGGAGGTCGTCCTGATGATTCTCCTCCCATTCTCGGATCTCGGATGCTACACTTGTCGGCAGACACGGAATAAACCAGCCGTCTTGTATGTAGTAGGCACAAGCCAGTTGAGACGTCTGCGACACCCACATTTGAGGTAGGACCTGCTGCAGATCCACAGGCTCTCGCCTGGCCTTGGTCTTGATCTCCAGTATGGACTGCGTGGGAACGGTTTGGCCTCCTGCGCAGATCCTCAACGCCGAATATGGAGAAATGACCATAGGGAGACCTAAGATACTTGGGCTGCTCCGCCCCATCGCTGAAACCACGTTGTCACCCGGCGAGACGTATCCGTCGGTCTCATACCGCACCAAGCACGACAGTCCCGCAAAGTCATAGGACACGATTCGGTAGTGGCCCGTACTGTCTGGGATTCGACGGCTAGTGGTTGCATTCTCAAACTCATGGCCGAACCCGCGAAATTGCCGGCGAGGTATGAACTCCCGGGTCCATATCTCTTGGCGACAGAGAAGCATAGTCCTCCCCTGTCGTTCAATTTGGATGGTGAAATCCTCAAGGCGGCTCCGGTTGTGTCTCGGGTTGATGAATGTCAACAGCTTCCGGATGTTGTTGCGGTCCGTCACAATGTCCACTGCGCTGATGTCAAAGGCGGGATGAGTGAAGTACAAGGTGCGGAAGAGAGGCTCCATCGGGCTGGCCGGGTGACGCGCTGCATTCTGCGCGATGTACAGCAGTCCTGAGTCCTTGGGCACCTTCAACAGGTTCCCTCGTCTCCTCTTGGTTGGCCACCGTGGACTCCACAGATTAGGACTGCCGGGGATAGCAATCGTAGGGTAATCGGATTCAATCCAATTATAGGATGCTAGGTGTTGCACCTTGCTGATGGTTGCTGCGGCCTCTGAATCTGGCCGCAGCTCGTTTGTGAACAACGTGGAGATAATAGTGGGTTGCATTGCAGCTTTGTGCTGCTAGTATCGCAGGTATTGGCAGGGAATTCGTCAGATAAGGAGAATGAAGTGAAATATTGACTAACATGGTATGTATAACTAAGGGGCAGACGGAGCATATATAGGGCTGTTCAGATGCTCCGTGGCTGGGCATCGCTTGACTGTCTCAGGGACTTTTCCTTAAGCGTTCAGATAAACCCAGTATAACATCAACTCTCATAAGAAGTTCACTTACCCCCCTCCCCACCTTTCCCCCCTAAATGGTGCATGCCACCGTTGATTGGACTTCAATATACTCGGCGATGCGCAAACCATGGAGTTAGCCTTGCATGCGGCGCAGCTCCAGACAATAGATCCAGCTTGACGCAGGCACGCTGTGCCACCGCAGCGGCTATTGATATCGAATGACAGGATACGAACGACCGATTTCCAAGCGCCGGAGCCAACTGCAAGTGAGGTCATACTAAGCTAATCAGCATTATGCGCCCACAACTAGTCCTTGCGGAGCCAATCAGCAATATTGAGGTGCTAAGGCGTTCTAGCCTCAACACCCTCGCTGGTTTAGTATGACGCAGTCCTTAGTGTCGAGTAGCTTGCTCTCAAGGCACTTCAAATCTCTGTTTGAGAAAGCATGTGAGCTTGACAGTTCAGTTCTACCAACCTTTTGATGCCCGACGATGTGCCACATTTCTCTCTGGATGCAATGATGTACATATATCATTGGCGCGAGTTGCAACCAGTACAGCGCCACCAGGCAGACGAGCAGGGTTCGTGCCGCACCGCGCTGCGCCACCAACCAACCCCGCCTCCCCGAAGGCTGTCACTGTACACGAATCAAATTGTCTATCTCTCGCTCAGATGCATCTTCGCCTCACTTTCTATTGTAAGATTCCCACTCGGCCAGCCTTGCGAAATGATCCCCGGACCGGACGGGTCATTCTGACTACCCGTCTTTGGGGGGCCTGCCCTAAATCCGCCAACTATAGATAGATACATAGCTCAACTGCCGCGACCGTTCCAGAGATTCCAAGTCCAGATCTCCCACTATAATTCATTGTGTAGAACTGAGGCCACTACTATCTCATTAAAGAGTCCTCGTCAGACAGCCCACTTCAAACCGGATTTCGATCATGCCCGAGCCAGACCGAGCCACCAGCCTCATGAAGACAGCGTCCAATGTGTCCTCCTCTCGGAGTAAACCCCAGGGCTTCAAAAAGAAGGCTGCCAAAAGATCGCGGCCCCAGAAGCCATGGTCCATGTATCCCGCGCTGCACGAACAGGTGCAGGCGCTCCTCGACGACGAGGGTCTGCATTTTATATTCCATACCAACGATGAAGACGTGGGCGTCGTCAGGCACTATGACACCAGGGTCATGGGCCGGTTTGTCTGCCACAATGCCTCTTGTCAGACCGGAGGGTGGTCCAGCAAGATCATCGCCATCACGGTCCGCTTGTACTCGCCACGCGAGTACAACGCGCGCGTCTATCACCAACACTGTCGGGATTGTGGTTCCATCAGCCGACCCGTCCTCGATGAGTCCTCCTACACAGAACGGATCACGTATCGGCTCAAGAAATGGAGTGGCATTCGGCAGTCGAAGCCCGAGTACTCCCAAGGCCATTCCCGGCGCCCGCACAGTCGCGGCTTGTGCGAGGGCTGCAAGGCCGGTCACTGCATAGAAGGGGCACAACGCCAATATGATGACGATGTGGATGACCTGTGTGTATCGATGGCGGAAATCCTGTAAACTAATCTACTCATGCGCGGAGGTAGTGGGGTCGAGGTGTGTCGGCCGTGTGGTTATATTGTTCCCTGTCAGGCTGGCTTGGTGGGACTTGCACGTCCCCATGACTAGTGCAGTCCGACAGACAGACGATAGGTTATATGAAGGGATTGACTGTGATTGCGATTTTGCTCTCAAAGAGTGCGGTCTAATCGCTTAGGTTGACTGGCTTTAAATCTCCCACGGCTCTAATGTATACTCTAATCCAGTTCAAACAAGCGCGAGCGGTAGACGTTGATTCTCCTGGCAGTAACATTTACACACTAAACAGGTTTATTGCATCGAAAACACTACAATTCGATCTACATGGTAGTTTGAGCTCTGTCATAACAAGAATCCTTTTCCCTTTTCAAATGCAGGATAAACTCTACTATGCCATGTCCTTAAACGTCAGGCGCGCGGCACACTGCCACCCACTTGCATGAGAAAGTCAGATCCTGTGATCTGAGAGACTGGATCCCTCAATGACATCTGCAAAGGCGTCTAGGGTGAAAGCAGCTCGGGTCAATTGTCTGTATGACCCATATACAGAAAGCCATGGACACGATCTGCCTGTTCGATCCACAGTATCAGGGCAGGACTAATATGAGCTGTCTTGGGCTAGACAGACTTCATGGGTGATCAAACCACCGGCAGGTTGCTGGCGCGTTCTGCTTCACTAGATCGGAATTGCCATGGTTGAGCGGGCGAAGCGAGTGGGTTCCAAAAGGAGGAGGCGAGGCATGTCTCACGACTTGCTACCCATCCCAAGACGAGTGTGTGTAGCGTAGTGGGCGTCGTCTGGTGGCAGAAGGATAAGGGCCCTTAGGGCAGGCAACACGTTGCATGAAGTTCGCCCGACCGCCTCATTCTATTTATGAGTGGCGTCTGGCAGGCTGTTGGCGTGAATGTAATGACTCGCATCCCTGCAAGGGAGGGGTGCTCGGACGCCTGGTGATTGGGAGCCACACTCCCGGTAACCATACACACCATGACACAACAGCTCCGTTTTGACCAAGCAGGTTAATCGCTTTAGTACTTCTCCGTGAGGTGGTGGAAGCAGGTTTGAGGGGCCTCGGGACTAAGTCCACACCCACAGCTCAATATAAGAATGATGGGAGGAGAATAGTCAAGACGAAACCGTGATAGCGATGCACCATCGACATCAACTCATTTTGTTTTTCTTCGAAAGAAATCAGTCGAGCCTCCCCTGCAAACAATGCCTTCCGCAACCTCAAACGGCCCAGCAGCAACATTTGAGGCCCTAGACCTCGATCCCCGCGCCATTCTTGCCTTTTTTGCCCGACTAAAGGATCTCACTCCGTCAGATGGATTCAACATGGTTCAGGCGGTGGCTGTTGATAGCAGTCAGCTACTGAATAAACTGACATATTATCAAAAGCACGTTTTAGATCTTGAGAAAGTTAATAACGACAAGGAGATAACCATCCATGGCATGTTCGAGACGTTTTCGAAAGAGAAACAGTCCCACGATAACACACAGAGACGGGTGAAAGAGCTTGAAACGACGATTGAACAGCTCAAGGCGGAGGCGTCAAGACTGAAAGATAGTCTGTCCACCGCTAAGGCGCAGGCTAGAACCCTCGAGGAGGACAATTCGAAGCTTCAGCGATCGTTGAACGACACTCGCACAAGGTTGAGCACAATCGAAAGCTTTTCTGCAGGACATATTGAAGGCGATGAAAGTTCTCTGTGAGCGATCCCTGCATCGGTAGTCTCAGCCAGAGTATACTGATCAATCTCACAGGATCGATGGATTCACTGCTCTCTGGGAATTCGCCAAGACAGAGCTGCACCCGCTGCTCAATGTTGATCTCTCCACACAAGCTATCTCGGTATGTTCCAGAATTCGAATGTCGAGGTAAAGGTTGCTGAAAAAGTACTTCAAGAATGATTCACTGTGGGAAAATCTGAGACGCTGCGAGCTGGTTCAGTTTCATCAGATCCCCATCCCCTGTTCCAATACCCAGCCAGCTAAACACATCCGTTTGGTATCTATTCTTGCTCTTCTCGCGCGGGAGATCGACAAATATATATTCCAGCCATGCTATATCATCCCGGAGGAGACGCGCATTCGAGAGGTTCTTTTGGACCTTGCCGTGACAGACAGCGCGAGAGAATCTTTTTGCCGGTCTGTGCTGCAGTCCATCAACACACCAGACCAGGAAAAGAATCTTTCGAAGATGATTCAGACCGTTGTCAAAAGCGTACTCTCATACCTGGAGGGGTCAGTTCCAGAATCTCATCTTGCATCCGTGCGTGCGGCCTTGGAGAGGATTGTGAGCAGGGCAGCTGCCGTTTGGGACCCGATACGTCGCGCGAAGCGCAGATACGAGCTGGACTTCGACCAACCGGGAGCTGAGGAGTGGTGGCTTCCATTCACTGTAAACGAGGCCAAGCAGGCCAAGCCAGAAAGTGGACGGCCGCCCCACGAGGAACCTGCTCTCACCATCTTTCCGCGCCTTTCAGTCATCGAAAAGGGGACCATCACGACACATACGGTTGTCATCCAGCTGAGCAAATCATCGTCTATCTTGCGCGAGGCTTTGGGTGAAATATCGAAGACACAACAAATGTCTGGCTTGATCCGACTCAAGGGCAAAAGCTTACTGAGCAGATCCTCCAGCTCCAGTGGTCCAACCCAGCCAAATGGGCAGGCTATCGGTGCCAAAAAGGCAGGCGGAAAATGAATCACCCCGCAATCTAAGAAACGGCCGCTGTTCTGTGCAAATTATGGGATCAGAAGTTGAGAAGGAACGTTATGTTGAGGTCCCTCCTGTCTTGTAGAAACAGGCATATCGCCTTTCTTCTAGAATAGGAGCAGTGGACAATCAAAGTGGATCCCCTAATACAGCATTTTACGTCTTACTGAATGCGTGTCCCGGTTTCTCTAGGTTGCAGTGCCATCCACCGGCAGTGCTGGGTTTCGCGCAGAGCGATCTCACTATGAGAGACTGCATTCCTCGCATCTTCCAAAGCTTGTACTAGAAAGCCTATGAATAACCTTGCCACAAGGGCGCTGCCCAAAGAGCTTTGTTCGTAGCACGAACCTGGCTGTATAGAGAATTTAATTCATCGGATTTATTTTTTATCTGCTTTATTATCCCACAGACGTCTACCCCTTTTAAAGGTGGTTCTAATGTTCTGTTGTTCTTCAGTCAGCCTTTACTGGTAATAGTACCCTTTTTAATATCTACTTATTACAGCTATATCGGACCCGTTCAACTACAAGGCCCTATTCGTGAAACCTAAAAAAAGCAGGCAAAAGAAGATACTATAGGAGTAGACAGAAAATAAATTTGTTAGACTAGTTTTAAAACAATTTAAACCTTTTTTTCAAGTTTTTAAAAGCTGGAGATTCTGTTTAGTCTACTACTGGTAAGATTCCGGCCCCTACCAGTAAGTACTGCCCTCTACAACTGGAATAATAAACAGATTATACCTTTAAATCATAGCAGATTAAGGACTTAATTCATCATTATCTTTATCTTTCAGATAGAAAAGTACTATAATTATCTAGTTTCTATGTTATATTTTAACTAGAAAATATTGTAGATGAGCTTCATGGCTGGTTGGTTGTTGGCAAAAGGCTGGGTCTTGTAGATGATGATAATTTAGATGAAGTGCTGTTGAGATGAATGGTTCTGGTTGATGAGGATGCTGGGATTAAGGCTGCGATGAGGGCATATTTATACCTCGGATAGAGAGAGGTCGTGGCGGACTACGGAGTAATAGTTCGGTTATCAGGGAGCAGTCTCTGATGTCATGATAGAACTACAGCGCATTAACAGTGTGATAAACTGGAAAGGAGCTGCCATCACAATACACTGTTTAGAGGCAACATGCACAATCATGCCTAGATTCTCGTCGCGTGGGGTTTCTGTTGACGATCTCGGCGGATATTACCGACAAAGTCGATGGCCGATGCGCCTTTCTGACGTTCGCAGAAAAAAAGGCCGATGGGTGAATGGAAGTCGAGGCTATGCCCTCGGGGTTTGTGGCGAGTCTTGCTACAGGATCACCTCATTGCGAAGACCGCAACCCAACAGTGCCTTCTGCGAAGAACGAAGTGAGCCTTCTGTGATGCAACATGGAAGGTCATGCGCATCTCCGCGGTAGGGAAGACGGACTCTCCGTTCTTCTTTCCCATGGACGTCTTTAGTGTCGACCAATGCTGGGTGTGACCAACTCCCGCAATGGCTGGAAACTGTGGGGTAACAATAGCCATTCATTTGGCTCAGCTTTGCATGTGGTGATGCAGGGTAGACTGCCGCTAGTGATCTTGATATAGGACTACGTATGTGATAGCGGGTGGGGCCGCAATCTCGATGTGACGACTCCACCTCAAGCTGCAGCTAGGCCCTTACCGGATTACCCGAACATATCCACCATGTGACAGTGGGCTAGGAGTGTTCGTGGTGTTGTAACAATGAGATTCACTTCTCTAAGTTGGAAAGGACAACAGAGAATTATCAGTGCTTACCACAGTATGCACAATTTCTAGAACAGCGACGGCTAAGGAAGTATGCCTCTATGGTAGCATTATCCTGCTGGTTGCTGATACACGTAAGTCATACTGAGACAGGAACGTGGAGGTGCTTGCACTTGCATCCCTCCAAGCTTGTAGTACTCACAACTTTTATCTGGTCATAGGTTTTCCCGGTGATCCTGTCGTCATAGGTTACACAATACATGCAGATTATCGCAGCCTCATAATCCAACTGTTGTTCATAGCACAATATCTGACCACGGGGTTGTCATATGAGTGGGGACAAGTCACATCGGGAATCCGGTTCACTCAGTCACTTTCTTTCCAGTCCTACAAAGGGTCTTGCCCAACTCCGCTTCCGCAGGTTTGTGTCAAACTACCTGTAACAAGCCTCGGGACGAGCGCTCTTCTGAGAAAGAAACGTTTTATCATGAAAGAACAACGTACGGGACATCAGTCTGAATCGAACCTAGTCGAAGCGAGTTGTTGTAATAGCTACTGTGCTAAGCTACCATAATATACACTGCGCACAGAGCAGACACAGACTGAACTGCCGATCTCGCGATACCATCGAACCTTGGCCGCGCATTGCAACCTGCCTTTGCGTGTCATCCGTGCCTGCGGCATGCTCAGATTTCCGAAACCATGTTTTGAGCTAGGCCTGACTTTGTTGAAGATCGCAAGTCCACTCCGATGGCCAGGGTTGATTGCCACCACCAGACGTGGCACACTTGGTACAGTGGTGGGCGCCTGCGCCCTGCGATTGGCCGGGCTCATTGAGAACAGGTTGATGTGAGCGGAGTTGAGTGAACGTGGGGTTACCATGCCCACCAGACCAGGAACATTGTCAGCACTTGCTGCTGAGACCTCTCCTGAATACCTGACATATCAGCAATGACCTGATGCCGCAACAAACCGACAATGTCCCCAACGAACGCCGGGATTAAACGTAGGCACATTTTATCCTATCCACCTCACTCGTCGTCGCTGTCGTAGGCTACCAGCGACTGTAATGAGGCGACCTGCTGAGGCTTGGCCGAGACCGACGCACGAGCAGCCCCTAATGCGGCCAGAGTACTGCTGGAAAAAATGCCGCCCTGCGCGACTTGCGCTTGCGGAATTTCCTCCGGTGGGTGCTGGTCCTGCGGCTCCGGAAGTGCGAGCTGTTCGTGCTGAGCATCTCCAGTTCCTCGTAAACCCACAGCAAAGCGCACCTGATCCGGCTCATCATAGCCCTCGAGGTCGTAGCTGGTTTTTTGTCTCTTCGCATGAGCATCCTTGCCTTCGATCTGAGCGATGAATTCCGCCGGCAGGGCGCGACGGATAGCCTCCGCGGCTTGCTCTTCGATGCGGCGAGCTTCTCGCTTCTGGGCTAGAGGGTTCGGATCCTGCGTGGCCCAGCGGACGTTCAGAATTTCGTTGTGGTCGAGACTCTGGTGGGCCATGGCCTCCTTCGCAAATTGTGCCATCGCTTCGGTTTTGTAGGTTACCTGGGACTGTTAGCGTGATGCAATAGATGGGGCGGTGAAGCACGTACAAATGCAACACCACGGCTGGTCAAGACTCTGATCCGATCGATTTCGCCCCATTCGGCGAAGTGACGCGAAACAACCTCCCTGTTGTACCTCTAGTCAGCCTCCGCCTAGAATTTCATCCCAGCCCATTGTAGCATAGCAGGAATTATCTCGCCGTCTTCCGATGGTCGTGCGGTGTGTCAAGGGAATTGGGGGTTGCTTACTCGATATCATCACTGAAAGCAAGTTAGTTAGTCATTCTGCGCGCGGAGGCAACCGGGGGAATGAGATGAGGACCGTACCTGACATGGATTTTACCAACGTAGATCGTGCGATTCTGTCGCAGAAAGCTACCGACACCGCCCATATCATCCCGATAATCGTTGAACTTCTCGCGACCGAACACGTCCATCTGAGGGGGGGTGATGTCATGAATCGTCGGTCGGCGGTGAAGGTATTCGCAGTCCTGACCGCGGTGGCAAAGTCCTCGAGCCTAGGAATAACAAACCCGACACGATTAGTACCTGTCTCTTCGCCGACGCAACCAGAAAGTATCCAAACGTACAAAGTGAAGACAAATGTGGGCGCCGGGCTGCGCGTCGGCCTTGGTGTAGCCTGAGTCGCGAGCAAGATTACATCTTGTTTTAGCGGCCTGTTGCGAAGAGTCCTCCCGATCGCCGCCCGCCCATTTGTTGTAGTAGATGTTGTAGGTTGTGCCGGACTGGGGCTGGAACTGGGCCTGGATCTCCTTGGCCTTGTCGGCTTCGACCTGGACGCGCGCGGGGCGTCGCTTCTTGCGGATGATGCGCTTCTTGACGACCGCGTCGGGCTGGGGGGTGGGCTCCGATAGCGTCGTCTCTTCCACGCTGGGGGGCGTGGTTTCCGCCGTAGTGTCTGCCATGATGGAGGATTTTTGAGGATGGAGGATGGAGGTTGAGTGTCGCGGCAACGGGCGACCGGATTGAACAAGCAACGATAAGAGATTCCCACCCGCGAGTGATGGGAGTCACGTGATAAGTAAGCACTCGGACAAACGCGGCCCGCGTTCGACGCCTTACGAATCGGGCCTCAGGTATCGGCGTGATGATTTGCGGAAGATCGCCGATGCGCTTGGACTTATTCTTCCCATCCAGCAAGACCGGGGCTTCGATTGGAAAACTTGCGCGATCGGCAACAAATGTGCAGGCTACATCATAATCTCCCGCTACTTTATCAAATCATCTTTCATACATGCTTCGAACCTAGCCCCCTCGACTGAGTCTGAGGGAGATCTCCGCGATGCAACAGACCTACTACGCACATAGTCTATATGTTACCCTTCCTAATCTATGGTCTATTTGAAAGGCTCCACGATCTTTTTGTCCCAAGAGTAAAACAAGTCAAGCATCTGAAGCTTTCCAAAATTCATAGGCGCGGAATGGAAACCTCCGACTGAGTAGCAACCATCTACTGACAGAGAAGGAGAACATCTCATCACCCACGGTTCTCTTGTTCTTGGGTTCATTAAGCTTGCCCTAAAACAAAGCATCCTTCTGGAAGATTTCAGATCATGGCATTTGCTTCAGCGTCAATTGCCGCTCATTTTGCAGGTATATTAAGCCTTCAGCCTACCATCCCCTCCAAGTAAACCACCCCCCTAACACAAAACCCCGTCCATACATCTACCGCAAGCGTTCAAGTGAAGTCATGTCCCTTGACAATCGTAGCACAGCCATGACTGACGCACCCAAGACCTGGAAGGATCTCCTTCGGAATCACTTCTTCGTCGACCTATGGGTCCCCAAGAAGACCACATTCTGGGGCTCGGAGATTCACTCTGCGCTGCAAGCGGCAGTGAATGGTATGACCAGAGACTATATATGGGGCATCGAGTCCAAAGCACCTTCCCCGGACCATGTCCTTGTGCGGGTCATTCTGCCGGGTTATTACGGGACCCAAACCCCAATTGATATCCTGACCCTGCTGAACGACTGGCTGGATCTTATGGACGACTGGCTGGAGCCTGACGAGCTGCGCTGGACTCCGGAGATCTTGGTGGAGGGTGAGTTTGAGTGTCTCTGGGTTGAGGGTCTTCAGTTCTGGAAGCTGAAGGGGAACCGGAGTGTGCTCTAGTTTTGGAGGCCCCGGCTCCAGCCCCCATCAGCTACGGCTGGGTTTAATTCAAATTTCGATGCTGATATGAATTTGACGAATCTTACTTATTCCTTCGATAAATAGTCACGTAACAAAGCAAGGGATCATTTGTGCCCGAGACATGAACTGTAAGAACGATCGTGAGCTCTGTTTGGCCTGTGAGTTTCCCGTTGGATACTATGAACTACTGTACCCTCCCTCGCCACGAATTTGACGACTCGTATTGGATTTTGAAGATAGTTTAGAACTTAACAAAATTGCTTGAATGGCATTTGAGCTGACTGTATCACTGATTGAATCCACTGGAATCATTTGATAAAATTCTTGAAGCAATCAGCTTCGTCATTTGGAGTTTAATTATCGGTTAAAATGTTTGGTGGGTTGTGAAATTCGTGGCGAGAGAGGGTAGTATAGAGCTTACAGGTAATATTCTGAGCTATAGAGAGATAGGAGATACCATAGAAGTAAATGTTCACGACCGCTTGGCCCCAACGTCCTTCCAGGTCCTGACAGAACGAGAGAACAGCGAGGCCTGACCTGCCATCCGGCGAAGCGCAAGTCATGCGACTACTCCTTGGAAGGACCGATTACGGCATACCTGCGCTTTCTAAGTTGCAAACAAGACAAACCCTAAGAGCTCGACGACCTCTCCTCCTCAACCTCCCCATCAGCGACAGGGACAATTTCAGCATAATGAACCCAGGTAACCCACCGACTTCCCAAATGCCTCACCGTCGACGCCGTCTCCGTATTCATCACGAGTTTCGTCTCCAGCCCCACCACATCGGGATCAGCCGGACTCGCGCACACCGGCAAGCTCGCCGCCCACTCCTGGATGACTGCGCGATCGCTCTCATCCTGGACGCGGAACTCGACCCGTCCGTCGCGCGCGCAGGGGACCGGATCCCTGTCATCTGTGGCCGGTTCGGTGAAGAGCCGAACCGCTCCGTCGTAGCCATCGTAGATCAGCCCGGCGTACCGCGGCACGCGGGGCCTCACGGCCCGCGCTCGCATCCCCCGGAACATCGCCCCGAGCTCCCCCGCGGCTTTCTCCCAGTCCACGGACTTCCAGGCGTCGAGGTCGTGACAGATGTGGACAAAGAAACGGCCCGGGGCGGTCGAGGAGAGGGTGTGCGCGAACTGTCGCACGGCTGCTTCTTGGCGGGAGGAGTAGAAGTCGGGGCGGAACATTTTGGTTTCTAGACGGATGGGCCTGCTAGAGTTAGAGTCTGAAAGCTAACGTGAAGGGGTGGGGAATGTGCATCTGGGGAAGGTATGTAGGGTGAGGATATTGGGTTAGTCGAGATGGGGCTTGAGGTTGAGAGCTGGACACGCTCCTTTTATAGGGATAGGGATCGTCCAAATGCCAAAGGAAAAGGAAGCTGTCGTCTTTGTCGAGCAGCAAGTGCTTCTTTGGCACATAACCACACGACCACACAACCACAAAGGTGTGGTGACAAAGCCGTTGTTTTCCGTATGTATATGCCCTCCTTTCAGTCCAGGCATCGGTGCGCTCATATCGACGGTGAAGGATGAGCGATTGGTTTGGATGACATGCTTTGATGGTACGGTTTGGATTGTTTGTCTGGTGATTGTTCCCGTGGCACGGTGTCATAGGTTTTGCCCATTTATCGACTAACAAGGTATGCTGACTCTCACCGAAGAACGAGGCAGCTCTTTGCTTCTAGCAGCCACCAGAAAGCTAGTCTGGCTTTAGTATCTGAATACGACGCTTGATGTCTCATCAACATCTCTCTGTTGATACCTCTAGGACAAGTTCAGCATTGACCCTCTGCCTAGAAATTCCAACTCTCCTGGCTGAAAATTGTTCGATTTGGACTACGGGAGGGTCATGTACCCGAGGTAGTTTGTTCATGGACTTAAGCATGTAACGGTTTACAATAGTGGTAATTACGCCACTGCTCGGGCAAGTGGGCATTGCCGCGTTCGGTGTGTGTTTGGATGATCTACCGTAACAACTGATCAAATTTCCACAGAAAGCCAGCGGGTTTCTTCAGTTGATAAGACAGACTGTTATGGTCGCTATGAGATGGACCCTGTTGCTAGTTAGACTTGATCTCAGTATTATCTTCAATACTACCCTTTGTTTCCTTACAGGATTCATCAGTATGATACTGACTTGATTATGGTTTCTCCTATAGCCAATCATGGTGATCTTCGGAAACCTTGGGCGCAGAGAAATATGGCTAGCAGATCTGTGTGCGAAAGTGAGATAAGAGTCACCAAACCGAGCAATAATAGCTCAGGCAAAGAGATACAGGTAAAGAAAGACTTTTGCTGAAAACTTAGCCTGTCATTAAACTGTGGCTTTTGTTGACCTCAACATACACACAACGCCCAGACTGAATAATTTCTTTTTCATCTGAGACATGGATACAGGATGCGCCCGAAGGCTGACAATCGCCTCGCACATTTGAACGCCTACAGTTTCAGACCACAACAAATAATGAATGAACTTGAGCTCCACGAATGGACCTTCACAAACTCAAAATAGCCATGCCTCGTCCTGGGTCAGCGTAGCTGGAATAACCTCAGACTTATTATATCTGTATGTGGTAGACTCAAAGGCTATTAGACATATAGGCTCCGACATAGCATACAGTGAAGAGGTCTTCTTGCTACTAACAATCATATTAAGCTTAGTGAAGGAAACAAGGTTATTCCAGAGTGTTCTTCAACGTGCATTTATGGACATCCCAGGAAAGGAGAGTAAGGGGGGGGAGGGGAAGTCGCCCATTCCCATGCCACGATGGCCTGAGTATTTAGAGTTTGACAGATGTACTAGGGGCTGAGACTCTAGATTCACTCTTCGCCAACCAATTATGAGTTCTCAGAGGTTAATTCGGTCCTGCCACCGAAAGTAAATCGTGATATACGTGCCAGGATTGGCCAGTCGACATGATAATTAGACTCAGGCTACCGGTGATCGACACTTTAAGTCAGTCCAGCTGCAGAGATGCCAAACTGCGGACCTCGCGCAACAGCTATTGATCTATCGTCAAGAGTTTACTGTGCTGGAAAAGCTCTTCCGGGTGTCTACTATGTTAGCACTCTCGTTTGAGACGACACGAGCAGCTTGCTCTACATAACTTTTATCATAGATGCGCTTTCCCGATGATGCTGGGCATGATTGAATCATTTAGCAGCCTTATTCAGGGCTTTGGTAATGTTTGGCGGAGCCCTGGCTATTAGATGTCCAGGCGAGATTTCTCTTTCCCATCCCCAGGCTAGGTTCATCAATCCTTATCCAAGTTTTGCATCCCGTACCTCCCGTGAAGTCTCGCGTCCACAACAGACACAATGCTTTTTCTTATTCTAAGTCTCTTTTGCACCTACACTCATGCACTTACCAAGTTCGATACAAACTGCACCCTTCCCGTGGAGACAGTGAATTATGTTTCCGCCCCGAATACGCGCGGTATCCTCACTATTCTCTGGGCCAGTATGTTCATGATTCTCTCCTGCACCTGGACGGTCCAGCACCCGGACGTTCCCCGACCGCGGGAAGACTTCGAGCCTGGGCGCAGGGCAGTGTCGAATACTGGGGACACAAGTACGGCAGTCAAATGTCATGGTTCATGATTACGATTCTGGCGCCCGAGGTGCTTCTCGCAAAATATGGGTATGATCTTTCGCAAGGGAAGTGTGACCTCGACATCCTGCAAGATTTCGCCCGAGATGACGGAATAGAGTGGACAACTGCTCATTCTCTCTTTGCTAACATGGGAGGCTTTGTGATGAGGCTGGATTCGGCATCACCTGGACGAAGACCATTCGAAACGCGTCTCGGACGGCCACACGAAATTCAGGCAATACTACGTGTATTGAACACCAATGAGGATGGCCTTCCTTGTCCCTCCTCAGCTTCTCGAGGAAGAGCCAGCATGCAGACCTTAACATCATCATCATCGAACATTGATTCCAGCAATACGCCTGTGCCCCCTCCGGTCCGGAATGCTACCGCACAACCGGGTTACCGTTACTCCCTCAAGTCCCGGGACATCTTGCTGCTTCGGGAAGCGAGGCTCCTCTCTCGACTGCCGAAGATTACCAAAGAGGAGCTAGAAGACCGATCGAAAGAAGACTGGATATTACGATCGATCACGGTCTTGCAGATTGTGTGGATGGGCTTCCAGACGTCGGTGCGGCTTCAAGCGAGCCTGGAAGTGACCGATTTGGAAGTCTCTGCATTTGCTTTTGCCTTGTGTGCCATCTGGATGTGCGTGCTCACGTGCGACATGCCAAAAAAGGTCCAGTTTCCCATTACAATCATGGAGTTTACAGGCGGAGATGAGCAAGTCTTCGAAGCTTATGGTCTTGGAAGGTCAGCGTCAACGATGCATCAGAGCCAACAAAGTCGATTATTTGTGAAATATATGGACTTTTTATTATCGCCTGAACAGGGAAGGCAGAAATTACATGCTTTATTCATGGTGCTTCTCGGCGGTCTTTCATTCGGCTCGATTCATCTTCTCGCATGGAATCTTCCCTTCCCTTCTGCATTCGAGCAGATTCTCTGGAGATCTATAATTCAATTGAGTTCGAGCTATGTTAAACTTCGTGCGTCTGTCTATGTGTAGCCAGCTATGGAGGTGGTTCGTGTCAGGCTCTTCTCCCGGAATGACGGAATTCCTAGAAGAATGGAGAGACAAAGAAGAGTTAGCTTCATACATCAAGACTCACTTGGCTTGCTACTTAGAATGTCTGTACTGTACCCTCGGTGGGAAGCGTGCAAATCTGGGCCATAAGAGACGGGGCTTAACACCCATGGCCCATCCCAATAGCCGCCTTATAACACGGGGGCGCCTCTTCCTGCTCCGCCGTCTTACTCGCAGTCGAAGCCTCGGCCTTTGCCTGAGACTGATTCTGAGACCGGGCTCTAGACTGGGCCTGACCCCGGGTCCCTCTAGAAGAACTACGGGACCACCTCACACACCCCGGTTCACACTTAGTCTCAACCGCCAGAAAATTCAGACCAACAGCGAGCCTCGCAAAAACCCGCGTACGATGTCCCGAATCCTGTCGCGGAATGTAAGCTTGACGTTTGACATACGCTTTGGCTTCTCTGCGAGCAGATTTGAAGAATCTATAGCATTGCCGCGCTATCACGTTGTCCCACCTTCTGATACGCAAGCAGTAAGCACAACAAGTGCTCGAGGAGTTCTCAGAGATGCCCCATTTTTTTACGCTGTATCTTCTTTGTAGGAAAGCGAGCGCGTTGTATTCGACGGCGAATTGTTCGGCGGAATCGATGTCTGCGTGGAGTCATGTTGGTCGTGTTTAGGGTGGGTAAAAACAGAGAGACAGGAAGGGGGGAGGAGACTCACGCCAGGCACCGGAGCAATATTTTTTGATGTAATCGGGGACGTCGACGGTTTCGTCGAGGGGTCGGAGTTTCTGAGACATGTTGGTTGATTCTGTTGAACGTTGGCGCATAAGATGAGCCTTGACGGTAAGAACTTTGAGATTGAACGTATCGAATCGTTTTTCGGAAGGTCAGTAGAACAGTATAAGCGTAATGGAAAATGTAAGAGGGCATTCTAGGTCCTATTTAAACCTTCGCGCAGAGAGAGACGGAATTGGAGACGCGTCTCTTTCTCTTTACGCATTGTTGTCGGTCATTAATAGATGTATATGTGTTTTTGTCACTGCAGGGAAGAACACAAAAGCCGGCGGTCTATGGTTTTGCTGACAATACCAAGTCTTGGTATTGGAATCAAGTGCTGCTGAAAGAAGGGAAAGATAACAGAGTAGAGCGGACAATCACAAGAAACAATGGCTTTGTTCTCAATATCTTTGTCTTCCTCCCTTTGATGTTCGGGAACTTACCATCACAAAGAAGAATGTCACATGGGCCTTGATCAGCCCGCACACTCCACAAGAAGCCTCAAGAGCAGCGCATATACTCCATGTGTCGACAGGGATTCCTCGAAACATCAAAATTGTCTGAACGTAGCTGGTTGTGTAGAAAAAGTACCCCAACCGTCAAACAATAGGCCCAGTGACTGAAAATCGCATGGGGTGCACCTCTCATCTCGAACCGGAATCTAATTCCTGCCTTGGATAGTATTCAAAGAAAATCGAGAATTCTGGAATTGACGTAGGAAAGGAACTTGATTCCTTTCAAGGCAGCAGAGCAGGCAGTCTAAATAAAAACCCAGTTTCCTTGCTTACGGTATATACATCCAGTAAATACAAGCAGCATACATGCCAGTTTTTCACTGCGAGTAGAACAAGTCCAAATAGTAAGCGTTATTCGAACCAATTATAGAAACACTGTCCGATTCGGTTCGAACACGCGACCAGCAGCACGGTGCATCCCGCAAAGCAGGGTTGACATGAGGTTCATCTCATCGAACATAGCGAAAACTCGTATTCTGTCTGTCTGTATGGCTGGTTGGTGCCTGAGTCGTACTAGACGGACGGTGATGCGGGTTATCAACTTGGCCGTACAAAGCATCTCGTCGTCTGTTCTCCCAGACATAGTACGCGGATAAAAGCCCAAGAAAGAGAACACCTAAAGCCAGACCACAAAGAGATGCGCGAATGCCGGTCTGTTTTCGAAGGGAATTAGCCAATAAGGAACATGTTATCAAGAACTGAACGTATCTCGCTCGCCATAACATACCGCGTAGACCGGCTCTTCAGACGCCAGGAAGAACTGCGGACCGACGATATTGCCTACACAATAAGCAGCGAACACGGCGCTGCTGACGGTACTTCGCTTCGTGCGTCCGACCACGTTGGAGCTGATGATGCTCAGCGCAAGAGGGATATTGACGGCGAAAGCTCCGACGAAGGACAGTCCGACCAGCTTGACGACCTTCTGGCTGTCATTTAAGGTATAGATGAGCGCCACACCAACAATGGCCACCACAACGTTCAGAACCATGGATAGAATCCGAGAGGACGGAATGAACGTGGCAAGGGCGGCGGTGATGATGAGGAACACAAGCTGCGCGGCACCCACGGGCATCTGGAGTAGGAGAGACTTGAAGCTGGAATAGCCGAAGCCCGCTACAATGATGGCGGAAAACTGTATCTGACAGTTAGCTCTTGCACCAGCTGGAATTAATGAGATGCCCTTACGCTGGTAAGACCCCCGTTGGCAAGATTGACACAGAATGTGTACAGGACCAAACACCACGCCTGGGGGTCCTGCACCGATTCCCAAACCTGGCTCCAATGGAACTTTGCGCCCCCTGGAGCTTCCTCCACACCCACTGTTTCATTGCTCAGCATTCGTTGCGTGGCAGTCCTGCGTTCATTTGAGCTGAGGAAGAACGCCGTGGAGGGGGAGTCGGGCAGAATCAGAAGAAGAAAGACGGCATAGCCCGAAGTAATGCCACCCAGGACCAGGAACAGCAGACGCCAGCTCTGAATGCTGGACGCGGCATTGCCGATTCCCCAGGCAGTCACACCTCCGATCAGATTCGCAACACAATTACCGACGAACCAGGCCGCCTGGCGCGAGGGCTGTTCGTCCCGTTTATAAAACATCCCGACCATCAGGCCAAATCCGGGAGCCACCGCCGCCTCGCCCACCCCCAGGAAGAATCGAGCTGTGATCAAGCCTTGGAAGTTCTGGCAGGCTGCGTGGCACATCAAAATACCACCCCAGAGAAATCTGTGGCAGTAAGATTAACAATGTTCCAAACGGGACTTGCCGGCATGCATGGAGACCTACACGGAGATTGCCAGATACTTGCCCAGAGGCAGACGGACAATCAGGTAAGACGTCGGCCAGCTCCAGGCTAGATATCCGAAGTAGAAGATGGCCGAGCACCATGTATACTGCGAGCCATGAAGACCCTGCAACGGCCATAGCGGTTAACCACGTCGTTTTGTGGCAGGGGGAAGTTCAAGGATACATACTAAATCTTGTCGTAGGTTCAAAAGTGTCGCTTGACTCAGTGCCAGTTTGTCCATGTACTGAAGCATGTAGCATATACCCATGGTCGGAATCAAGCTAGCGATCTGGTGAGCGAAAGGCTTCGAGTCGGCTGCGTCTTTGAGCACCTACAACAAATCCAATTTCCATAGAAGCCGGCGCTCCGCTTCAGGCGATGGCGCAGAAAATTCGGCAAGCTCGCCGACACTAGTTTCTTGCGCCGTCTCCGTAATAGAGCATGGTAGCTTCTCATTGAAAGGGGACTCTGGAGACTTCTCCATAGCACAGCAAGTGAAAAGCACGTTTTCCAAGCTATGTGGCTATCAGAAGTATGGTTTCTTGAGGGGATTCCTACATGTTTGCACAAAGG
Source organism: Aspergillus uvarum CBS 121591 (assembly GCF_003184745.1). NCBI lineage: Eukaryota > Fungi > Ascomycota > Eurotiomycetes > Eurotiales > Aspergillaceae > Aspergillus > Aspergillus uvarum. Next base: position 151,534 of record NW_020291335.1, read on the forward strand.
TGCATATAAATACAAGCTTATCATTCCCCATCCTCGGTATTGGCTGCTCTATCAACGAGTATGCAAACCGCCAACGAGACGGCGTTAGTCGATAGGCAAACATGATAGTTCAGGCCCCTTTTCCAAGTCTTATCAGGGGGGCGACATGAATTTCCCGCGGAAAGGCCTCATCGATTATCGATCTAATCAAAGACCAGGCATAAGGAAGTATAATAGAAGGTCGGCAAACCCGTACACGGTGATTAGCGAAGATGAAGCCAAGCCACTCATGCTCGGCAAAATGTTCTGGGACTGATTGGTGCCCGCGTGTCGGTTGTTATCTGGTGGCTGTGCCTGGTCCTATCCTCTCGTTTGCACAGATAAGCCCTGCATTCTGGCAGCATCTCTTATGCTGCAACTTGTGCTCATGCACCGCACTATGCATCATCGCCTGACTTCTCAGAGCCGAACTACTCATACTGAATCTCGAAAGTGCCGTTCTTCCCGGCTGCTGATGTGTCTAGACCGTCTGCGAGGAATCGCAGAAGGAGATGAAACAACAAGCCTTGCCAGGGGTTCACAGTCAAATACCCATTCATCGCACACTTTCCTCAAGCTCTAACGCCAGGCCTTCATACTTCTTTTTTTCCAATCAAGCAACTCGCCCAATATGACTGCGGCCCCGCTAACTGCAGTTCCGCCCGAAGAAGTGCGCACAGCAGTCGACAGTGCTCTCGAGAGAGTTGCATCGCAACTGCGTCAGCTCAATCACCTGGTCAGCTCAATCTGCGGAGTTCAACAGTCCTCATTCAGGCGCTGGCAATCACTAACCAAAGTCGCTTTCAGATATGGTCAAACCCCGAGCTTGCCTACGAAGAACACCAAGCTCACGACGCGATCTGCAATTTTCTCGAAAAGCAAGGGTTCACAGTGACGCGGCATGCGTACGGGGTAGATACCTCCTTCGAATGTATCAGCGGCACCGAGGGTCGCCTGGTCAACTTCAACGCGGAATACGATGCGCTCCCTGGGATCGGGCACGCGTGTGGACACAACCTCATCGCGACGAGCAGCATCGCGGCCTTTCTGGCGTTAAGCCATTTGCAGAAACAATATGGAATCGGCGGCCGCATCCAGCTCCTCGGCACGCCTGCTGAGGAGAACGGGGGAGGGAAGGCGAGGTTGATCGATGCAGGCGCCTACAAAGAAGTTGATGTCTCATTAATGGCGTAAGGACTTCTATTCCCGTCATTGACACACTTTTTATTTGGTGGGTTCACGATTATGGCTGACTCCCCCCTGGACATCCTGGCCCGAAGGATCTGGTTGGAACGCCGAGCGACGGCGTGGCGGGTGTACTCATGAATGCGCGCAAGGAGCTCTTCGTTGAATACTTCGGAAAAAATGCCCATGCTGGAGGCAATCCATGGGAGGGCGTCAACGCATTGGATGCCTTGATCACGGCCTACAACGGGATCTCGACTCTGAGGCAGCAGATCCTCCCCGATGAGCGGATTCATGGTGCCTTCTTGGATGTCCCCAAGGTCGCAAATGTGATTCCCGCGTACACCAAGTCCTACTGGCAGATTCGCAGCCCCACTCTGGACCAGCTCAATAAGCTGATTGCGCGAGTCCGCCTGTGTATTGAAGGGGCTGCTGTCGTCACCGGTTGTACTGTGAAGATTGTGGAGTACGTTGGATTGACCCAAATCTTTTCTATGTGTTGCTAACAGATATATGGCAACAGGGAAGGCCTGTATACCGATATCGTACTCAATGATGTCTTATGCCAGCGATACACGAAGCATATGGCAGCGTCTGGGAGATCGATCATTGAACAGTACGAGAAGGTCCTGACCGGGTCGTCTGATGTTGGTAGGTTTTCAAATCGATAGTATGCAGGAAGAGACTGACAAGGCACAGGAAACGTGAGCTATGTTGCTCCTACACTGCATTCGATGTTTGCTATCCCAGCTCCTGACGGGTCCTTTCCCCACCATCCCTCTTTCACCGCGTGCGCTGGTACGGATGAAGCACACGAAGAAGCCATAGCGGTTGGCAAAGGGTTGGCTCTCCTGGGCTGGGATATGTTGACCGATGAGAAGCTTTTCACTCGGGCCAAAAGGCAGTGGGAGTCCAAGCTACTCACTAGCTTCAATAAATGATAATGAGAGCTAACCCGCAGCAGTGTTTAGACGGACAATTGCAGCTTGCTTCAAATATGAAGTATTCTTTCGAAAATGATAGCATTGCAGGGTAAATATGGCTAGCATGATTTGAGATATCTGCTGCATGCTGCTGGCTTGCCTGGGAACTGGGAGGCTGGTGGGCCTATATAGTTAGTATTGATTGCGGGGTCAACAACCCGCATTAAAGGGTGACAGGTTTTGTGGAAAGGTTGGTTCAATTGTTCCTATAATCTGTCTCGGTCCGGGCCTCCACGGCAGCCAGTCGCAACTGAACACGGTTTTGTATCTTTTGGTAAGACTTGTCGTTAGCACACAGACACTTCTTGGAATTGTCAACATTCGCACATCAAGACGGCTTTGCACTTTTCACATTAAATACCTAAATCCCGTCTACATCCTGGTGGTTTGAACAGATGAGCCAAGTCCATTCAACTCAATCGCTCTCTCACGAATGGCGTCCTTGAATTCGTAGTCGTGCAGCTCTGGACGCTCGAGCAGAGGGTCTAGCAGCACCCCCGGAGCCCGGGTAAACAACGCCTTCCACACTTCCCTATATGGAACATGGATGCGTCTCATCTTGCCGTCGTTGAAATAGTAATCCGCCGGCGCGTCGTGCAGAGGGACCCCCTTTTGCACGAGAAGCGCGGCGATCCGAAACCGGGCGAGCTTGACAGCTATATCAAACAGTGTGACCTTCTGCTGGACGAGGTCCTCGCGCGAGAGCTGCAACAGCTCGGGTCGATGATCAAAGATCTCCTCCAGGAAGTTCCGGTACTCGCCGTGAATGGCGCTGACGAGGATCACCCACCACTGGGGCTCGTAGCGGCCTGTGCCTCGTACATTCTCGATCACGTCGAGCAAGAGGCACGCCCCGCCCTTGAGGTTTAAAACATACATCCCAAACATGTGCAGAGAACTGGGAACACCCCCGGCGTCCACGAGTAGGCGGTAGATCGCCGCGTGCGCGCACCGCGGCGGTGTTATGTCCAGGGCCCGCATTTGCTCCTTATCTTCGACGTTGGGGTCTGCCCCGTGCTGCAGGAGCAGGCGAACGGCCTCTACGCGCCCGAGCCCCACGGCGATGTGCAGCATTGGCTCGTCCCAGAAGTTCTGGCCATTGGCAACCTCCACGCCGCCGCCACGCAGCAGCCGATCGACGGTATCGTATTGGCTCCGCCGGATGGCGTCGTAGAGGGGCTGGCGCGGCAGAAAGGCCGCGTATTCAGGCCGCAAGCCCTCCCAGATCACGTCGCTGTACAAGCGGGCGAGGGTGGAGCGGGTGCTGGCGGAGATCTCGTCGCTCCGGCCCTGCGATTGCCGGGCGGCGTTGACCGACTCATGCCTCCAATAGCTCGGGTTGAGCGTGGGCACGGCATACTCGATGGCTCTTTTCCGTAGCTGGTCCCTGAATTCACCCTTGAAGCTTGTGCAGGTGCGGGAAAGCCGGAGCAGCGTTTGATTGTCCATCCACTTGGCGACTTCGAGGAGCAACTCGGCGGGCATTCGATGGCTGGCTGGGGTTTCAGACATAGTGGTGGTGTTTGATTTATGCAAGCTGGATGGGTTCATGCGCTATCCTTGATTGAAGACGCAGGGGCCATTCACTCGTTTATAGGATTGGTAACTTTATGTGTTTGTTCTTTCATAGAGATTGACCCTTCATGGGACCCGGGATTCTCCTCAACATTGTAGAAGGTCAAGTGTTTAAAGCATGGAAGTGAATACTCCATTACCAAAAAGCCGAAAATGAAATGGCCTGCAAGTGAATACAGTGACTATCACAGACCACTATAAGCTGAGAGTGCTGTAAAGCCAGGTGACGTAGATGTTCTCTACATGCACCCAAAGCAATCTTTTTGATTGTGTTCTTTGACTAATGACAATCCTTTGTTCTCCAGTTCGTTCTAAACAACTCAAATATAAGCTTTCACTTTGAGGGCTGAGTCAGTCCAGTATCTGGCTCATATCCTCAAGGGTTGTTGTTTAGATGGGAATATGGTAAAGCGATCAAGAGCCGCATCTGAATTGCCTTCTGAGCATGTATCTGTCTCCGCACAATCGCTCTTCTCCTCTTCAATATACCTACATCCTTATAATGGACCCACTAATGCTCAAAAATGATATCATTTAAAACCATATCTGTAGATCAATAAGCATAAGTTTATAGACATTGTTATAGGGACATCCGCACAAACGTTATGTTTAGAAAGCATAACGTTTTTGTTTCAAGTTTACAAATAGTTGATGCCATGCTATGCAGTCCGTCCTTATTGATGGGTCGCTGTGAGGAGTGCTGAGCATGAATCGCTCGCCGTGGTCGAAAGCCATGTGCTGGCTGTCAATCGCCATGATATCAAGCTTCATTTTTGGTTATACCATCCAAAGCTACCTGCTTTCTTCCGGTGACGGCAGTATGAAATTTTGAGTTCTCATCCAGATTCTCCAATCACCCACTTACACGGCGATCTCCGTCCCCACTGTTTCTGATACTTTGTTTGCTCAGCTGCATCGGGACTCACGTCGCGGATACTGGACGGCTACCTGCAGATGCCCAGAATGTGAAGTCCAAAGGTATTGAGTCTTTGGATGAACATCCCATGTGGCTGTTTCTGCGATAGGGAGACCCAGTATGTAGTGTAATGCTGCACTGCGCATTCCGCTTCTGGTTCTTCTTGACAAGTGCAGTGGCTCCGGATATGGGGCACGCAGGGTTCAGCCCAGCCCGCTTCGGATGTTGCCTAACACTTTGAAGCGCCGTCCTCCTGCAGGTGGTGTGGCTGGCTGAGCCGTTTATGGCATTTTTTCCTCCTTGCTTTCTTTCTTCCTTTCTTGTTTTCTTTTGGTGCCCGTTGTGAATTGTGGGCTGCGTCTCGAGATTCTGTCAAAACCATAGAATCGGGATTTACTCGAATGCTCTTGTATGACCCGAGCCAAAATTAAGCTCCTAAACCAGTGGTACACCCATAGTAAAGTGGTGAGGGAGTACCAAGCTACCGGAGATTTATGGAAGGGTTCGCGCTATCGGGGCGTTTAAGCGACAGCTGAGAGTGGGGATGCAGTGACGTGTCGGCGGCTTCAATGCTGGTCCGTCACATACCGGGTGGACCAAATTACGAACGCGTATTTTTCGTTCTGCTGAGGGGTGTTCCAGAACATGTCCGTGGTGGGCAAATAGGAGATAGCCGAACTATCTGATCTATACTGCAGAGCTGGATAGCATGTTTGGGACTTCAGAGTTTGACCCGTTTCAAAATGTCAACTTAGAGTATATATAGAGTCGTGGAGTCAAGGCACGAACAATGGATATTTGTATTCCAGCCCCTAACCTTACAGCATCGTCGTCTGCCAAGCCCCAGACAAGCTAGACATCATGTCTATACCATCCAAACCCCCTACCACCGTCATTATCATCGGGGCCGGAATCTCAGGCCTGGTCACCGCCTGTCAATTGAAACGCACCTTCCACCTGGACAACTACTGTATCTACGATCGACAGCCCGGCGTCGGAGGGACGTGGTGGGTGAACCGATGTTAGTTGCCCCTTCCCCGATGTATCTGAGCATCCCACTAAGAAATGCAGATCCGGGCTGTGCCGTGGACGTGCCAGGGTTCTGCTACACCTTCTCCTTCGCCCCGAACCCCGACTTCCGCGAATGGTTCCCCTCGCAGGCCGAGATCCTGAACTACCTGACCAGCGTTGCAGATCGCTTCGACGTCACGCCACATTTCACCGGCAACACCGACTGGGTCGGTGCCGCCTGGCAGGACACCACCCGCACCTGGGTGGTCACCCTCCGGGACCTCTCGACCGGGCAGCAGTTCACGCAGGAATGTCGGATCCTCATCTCGGCGGTCGGAGCGCTCGTCAATCCGCTCCCATTCACAGCCCCGGGCATTGAGCGGTTCGAGGGAGAGATTCTTCACACCGCCAGATGGCGCAAGGACGTGGACCTGCGCGGCAAGAAAGTGGCGGTTATAGGCAATGGAGGTAGGGCAGGAACGGGAAAAACCCTTCCATCGCGAGAAGTTCGCTGACCACGACCGCAGCATCGGCTATCCAACTAGTGCCTGCCATTAGTGAGCAGGCAAGCCACATTACCCAATTCATGAGGGTGGGTTTGCTCTCTTCTCCACTTTCGACTCTTTCTTGTAGGGGTCGAAGAAACCATCCGCTAAAACTGTGGCGCAGACACCGCACCACATTGTCCCGAGCACGAACTACAGCATCACCGAAGCATGGCGAGCGATCTTCCGCTACCTCCCATTTCTGTTGTATTTGCTCCGGTGGGCGATGTTTGTGTATATGGAAACCGGGTTCTCGCAGTTCCAGCGCAGCGAGGAGGGCCGTGTGCATCGAGCAAGCGCCGAGAAATCGAGTCGGGAGTATGTGCACAAAACTGCACCGGGTATGGATCTCCGCCATCAGAGAAACGATTGAAAGGGTCGGGGGACTAACGGGTTCGTGCAGAAAAATACTGGGATTTGCTGATACCGCAATACGAGTTCGGCTGTAAGGTATGAGCGGGGCGCGCGCTGTGGCTTTGCTGAACTGAACCTGACCGAAGCATTTGTTCATGCAGAGACGGCTGTTCGACCGGAGCTATTCTGCAGCTCTCCATCGGAACAATGTTCGCCTAACGAACGATCCCATCGCTGAGGTCAAGCCACGCTCAATCGTGACACAATCCGGGGAGGAAATTTCAGCCGACCTGATCGTAAGCTTCTCATCAGATCACTGGTCCCTCGTTAGCGTGAACAGGCAACAGGCAGACTGACTCGTGGCTCCAGCTTCTGGCGACCGGATTTGCCCTGACGCACTACGAGACGCATCTTCGGGGCCGGCATGGCCGAACGCGTGAGGAACACTGGCAACAGTATGGATCCAAGGCCGCCTTCAAGTCGATAGCCATGAGTGGATTCCCGAATTTCTTCTACGTGCTGGGCCCGAACTCGGGTGGGGTCCACACGTCGACGACATTCCAGATCGAAAGGTCGGTTGGGCTCACATGCAGCCTATGTTTCTCTGGCTGGCTAGCTGACCAAGTGGATAGTTACGTGGACATGATCATCGCTCTGATCAGACCGGTGCTCCTGAACCAGGCTGCTCTGGTCGAGGTCAAAGTCGAAAGTGAGAGGGAGTATACCGACGAGCTTCATGCGGCGATCGGTCGAACGGTTCATGACAGCTCCTGCTCTAGTGTGCGTAGTGCCCTTATCCCAACTTTCATTGAATGACGGACATGACTGACGGCGATCGCAGTTCTTCATCGACAAGCTGACGGGTAAGAATTGGTTCCTCTACCCTTGGAACTCTCTCCACCTCTGGCGGTCCACACACTGGAAGATTTCTGCGGATTGGATCTACGATCGGTGAAGCTAGTGTTGTTTTCTTTCTTGTCAATTTTTTTTCTCGATTGGTTTTGTTCTTCCGGAGCGATCCGAGCAGGTGTCATTCTGTGGGCTGGGGCTGGCTGGCTGAACGCGCTTCGGCTGGCGAGATTTCAGCCACATTCCTTTTAGCGTCATGTCAGGCGTCCCTTTGCGGTTAGTTCGATCTGTTGGTCCTGTACAAGCAGCATGTTTGCTGGTTACGGCTTTTTGAATTTGCAAGTTGGATAGAGTATGGTATTTTGCTTGTATTAAATCTTTTTCGATAGTGCTAGGGGGAGAAAACAAGCCTCTTGGTTACAGCATTGCCGATACAGCACAGCTGTAGGCATCACTGTCCAGTGTATAAAGCTGTTCCCTGCATCTGATATTCTTTCTTCGGACTTTCGTCCAGCCCTTCATATTCCTCTTTGCAACTTAGTCTCAACTCTTTGCTGTCATTTATTGAAAGGGTGTCGGTCAAGGCACGATGCTGTACAAAGACCTCGTCACTCTAGCCCTATACGCCAGCCTGAGGCACCAAAATGCGGCCGTCCTCCTGACAACCCTAACAGCACTGGGTGCACTGCTTCTACTGACACCATGCCTGATTCTCCTCTTTATGCTTCTGCGCCTCTTCTTGGTATCGCATCAAGTGGCTCCCCTATCCAATGAACCGCAGTCTATCTTTGGAAAACCTCTATTATTTCCCGTGCAGCTCAACCATGTGCGTTTAAACCCTGTCAAGGACCAATTCGCCAACAGATTCCTCATGATCGGCATCCCCGTCGGGATGCGCGCACGCTATGGCAACCTGCTGGCGATCGACGACAAGCGGTTGACGCTCCACGACTCGACACATGATGGTCCATCGTGGAGGTCCTTCCTGGCGCAGGCGACGTGCTGGCTCACGGTCGACGGGGAGCGGTACCTCCACCGCGGGGATCAGGATCTCGATATGCGGGCAAAATTAGATCGATACTTGCTGAAAGAGGTGCGATCCTCCCTCTGTGAGGTATCATGAGAGTCAGTGCTGACGGCAGCAGAACGAGGATCCTTCCCACTGGCCGTACGCGTACCTCCTCACCGTCCCACGGTTTTTCTGGTGGTCGCGCAGTGTCGTGTCGTGGTGGTACCTCTACAACGCCGACCGCGAACTCGACGCCATGATCATGGAGATCAACAACTCCTACGACGAGAAGCGCAATTACTTCTTCCGGGTCGAGCGCGGCGAGACCCCCATCCCTGCTCTGAAGAAGGGGAACGAGACCGACAAACCTCATTTCCTCGATGACGCCTCCACCATTCGTAGCGCACCCTCCCAACCCAAAGCAACCTACTACAAGGGCACCTGGCAGAAATTCATCTTCGCTTCGCCGTTCGAGAAGGTCGACGGCGCCATCGCCAACCGGTTCATGGATCTGGCGCACGGCGCCCCGTGGAAGCCCAACGCCACGCTGCTCAACACCAACACGCTGAGCCCGCAGGGCAAAGTCAAGATGGTCACGCGCATCACCTGCTGTGGCACGCCGCTCGATCCCGCGCAGATGGGCTTCAGTGATCTGGCGCGGATTGTACTGCGGTGGACGTTGCCGGGCGTGCTGACGACCCCGTATATCGTGCTCGAGGCGTTGCGGATTCGCTGGAAGGGCTGGATGAAGATGATGGAGAAGACCCCCGTGCGCAGTGGGAGTATTGGGCGTCATCCGACTCGGGCTGAACGGTAGGCTTGTTCCTGGACTTATCCCTAGGCATGTTTCTCAGCTTGAGAGTTATGCTAACAAAACCCCTTGCTAGTCAACTCGAACCTTTCTTCCGCGCCTACCTCGCCCACTGTGTCTCCTCCTCTCCCGAGCCAATGGAAGTAACCTACATCCCTTGCCGCGCTTTCTCCGACGAGACCATTCACATGAGATCCCCGTACTGTTCAACCGAAAGTACATCCGTGCGGACCGTGACCATCGAAGTCCTCGACCCCCCTTTTTACACGCGTATCGCCAATCATTTCACCGCCTGGGAGGGACTATCGACTGAAATGCGCGCAACAGGCCAAGAAGCCGATGCTGGCTCGCAGAACATCGCGGTCTCGGACCCAACATTGCTGCAGAAGATCGTGAGCTTCTCGCCCACCCTAAAGGATGAGCATCGTCCAGTGTCTGCAGGGTTTCCCATCCTGAAATGGTGTCGCTGGAATTCGACACCTAGCTTTATGGATACCTTTGTGGCGAGCGAGCAGACGCCCTCCACGCAGAAGAAGTACGCCACGCTGGCGGTGCGATACCTCCTTGCGCCGGGGGTGGCGTACTCCCCGCTGATCATGGATGTGCTGGTGGATGCATTGCTTTTTATAGTAGGCGTGATGGGACGAGCAGGCTTGCTGGAGGTGGTGCTACAGCAGAGAAGAATGACTGGATTGCCTATGGACGTTGCAGCGCAGACCCTGATGAGCGCGGTAGTCTACTTTGCGGGGATGAGGGGGGTTGGAGTCGTGCGGGATCGTTTCTTGACGGGGCAGGCATAACCAGTCGTTGCTCACCTGTCGAGCGGAATTGAGTGAAGCGTGCTGTCTCCTTAGCCATTGCATAGATTATTCTATGTACATCTTCTATGTATTCGCAATGTGTATACTTGGCACATATTAGATCTTACTACCCAGTCACATCCTTTACCGTGCTCACGCTCCCACCCTTGACCCCTATGTGAGAATCTGCCCACGGTGATGATCGTAAGGGAGATTGACCCTCACCATGATGATTCGAGAACCCAGCCCATCAGACAATCTCTGCTCACAGTACACACATCCAGGAACATGAAGATATTCGGGTAAAACTTCCATTTTTCTAGAAGCCCCTCCAGCCACAGTGGACCCGCCCATATGGGTCTCGACCGGTCCCGTGGGTCCGTCTACCGGGAGTTCGGTACCTTTAGGGCAAGGCTAGTTGCCGAAGGCTCGGGGTAGTTATGCATCGTGTTGTCATCTTTCGTAGCCATTGAGGTTGAGGCAGTGAGGCCTTGAGGCTAGCTGTGCTGGTAGCTTGGTGGGCATCGCGTGTTGACTATTGAATGCTCGAGGCAAGGTCGCTCAATCCATAGCAAGCGCGGACCTGCGCCCGATCGACCGAATCCAGCCTTTAGGGCGCAGGCATCAACATGCCGAGACGGTTTAATTTTTTGATTGAATGCGGCTGGTTTTGATTTGGCAAGGGTTTGGGGCAGGTTGGTCCATGAGCACCCATGTTTAAGGAAAATCAGCGGCCTATATAGTTAGCATACTCTGAAGATAAGCTTCAGAAGATTTCTTTGTCGTTCTCTTTCAGCAGAAGGTGAAAGCATCACAAGTGGCAGTATATAATGCTTTGTGGATAACATTCCCGAGAAACCATAAATTTGGAGCTAGTGATACTTTATCTGAACACTGCGAGGGTCGTGTCTAGGAGCTTTCTTCTACTCCTTTTATACTGCCTTTTTGCTGATTGTTATGGTCACTTGAGTCTACACTTAATACACGGCGAATAGCAGTGTCCCCCTCAGGAAGCTTCTCCGGCAACCTCATCAGCATCACCATGAACCTTCAAGCAACCACGACACGTCAGCCCTTGTTCACAATAAGTGGCCACCAGTGCAATCATCTTGACCTACCATACTCCCTCTCATTCTTGAGCACAAAAGTCCGATTCATCTACCCAATCACTTACCCGAAGTTCCTCTCGAAACTCTCCATCGAGCTCTTTATCTCCCGCTCCAAAGAACCACCATCTCAGACCTATATAGAGAAACACGTACGAACCATGTACCACCCCGGAGCTTCGCACACTGTAAACCAGTGACCACCATCATTGCGTATACTCAAGAAAAAGCCCGCGGAGCCGTATCTCTGCCTACACCGCCCAAAAGCCAAACAGGTAGGCCCGCCCTAACTCTTACGCCCATACGCACTTCCTGCAGTAACCGGACTACCATGTCGAGCATTCCGAGTGGAACCACTATGACAAATAAGACCGGAATCTACGCGCTGCCCCCCGAGCTAATCCTCAGCTGCGCAGAGTACATGACCCCCAAGACCGCCCTTGCGCTCTCGCTAACCTGCAAAGACCTTAGGGCGGTGCTCACCCAGCTGATCGCCGAGATGCGCGAGTGCTGCCTCGCCGAAGCGGTGCACTACCACGAGCTGACGTACCTGGCCTCCATCCCGGCTGGCCATCCGCGGACGCGCACGTACCGCACGGCGCGGGCACTGCCACCGCAGCCTCTCGTCGAGGCGGTGCGGGCCGGCCACCTGGGGACTGTGAAGAAAGCCCTCACGAAGTTCCACATCAGCCCGGACAGCTACGATCTCCAGGCGCAGCCGCTGGTGCATCTTGCGGTGCTTTACAAGCACCCCGAGATTGTGGAAGTGCTGCTGCAGCACGGCGCCGATCCCAATGTCACGTCCAATCGGCTCGAGACGGCGCTGGACTGCTGGGCCAACAAGGCGACGGCGGAGGATATTGCGGTGCTCCGGTTGCTGTTGGCGGCCGGGGCGAAGAGCGCCATGCCGCGGCTGCTGGATTATCGGGCCCGCACGCTGGACCTGGAGATCGGGCTCGTGGAGCAGATAGTGCTGCGGGAGCTGGAGTGTGGCCTCGTCTTGGAGGAGCTGTTTGAGGATCAGACATTCTTCCTGGCGCTGCGGTACGCGACCCCCACGTATGTGCGCGTGATGGTGGCGATGCGGCCGATTTTGCTGCAGCTGAGGTCGCAGGATGGTCGCGGGCCGGTGGCGTATGCCGCGGATCATGATCGGCCGGTTATGGTGGCTTGTTTGGTGGAGTTGGGGGCGTGGGATGCGCCGCCTCACTAGTGGTAGGGCCCTTTCTTTGTTCGTATGTTCTATTATGTAGGGAATACACGATTTGCGATTTACCCAATTTATTCGTTTGTCTTGTGATATTGTGGGCTGTAGCGCGGGTTTGTGCACACTATCGATTGTAAATTTCATAGCCGTCGACGAGGCTACCACCGAGTCAACTAGCCACAGCGATTACATATGATAAGATAGAGATATATCATAAGCTGGGTGGTGAAGCTGTTGGGATCGAGGAAGATAAATCCTCCCGGCTAGGGCTGGACAGGATGTTACCCTAGACCGGTGGAATAGATCCATCTCTATACACTTCATAATGACGAATTACTCTCGAGTAGATGGGGAGACATTCTTATCGTAGTAAGTTTCTATGACGTTTATGATACCTGAGCTCCGCACCTTGCCCTCGGGTTTGCAATCTTCAATTCTTGATAGTTGCTGCTCACCGTGATGGAATAGCCCTGACCCTAACCATTATGCTGCCAGTGACTGAAATTGTACCAAGTAGAAACCCCTTGATAATCTATTCTTCCCACTCAGGAAAGACTCGATAGATGTCTAGCCGGAGGAACCCATTAGCCATAATACAGATCAAATAAGAACATAGGACTAGCAAAGGTTTCGGCCGAAGTTCTTATAGACCCAAAAGACAGCTCTAACATTGCATACAGTACCTTTGTAATCTTCAATTCGAACATATAATCGAGAACCATATACCACCTCTTGAATGGGATACATTCTTTCATCCCAGCGGAGGACTCCATACGTTCTTGCCCATGAAAGAAGCACTTCGCCCCTCTTCTGCTATCTCTTTATACCACCGACCAGTCCTACGCAGATGAAGAGGATATATAAGAACCTCAAACCCAGCCTCTCACCCACCCACCTCTTCTATACCATATCCCCGAACCTAACGTAAGTCTAACCATCAAAAACCCCCTAACCCATCCCTACACTTACTCACCCCCACCGACGCAATGTCAATGCCACCCCCACCCCGCCAGCCCGGCAAGCCCCAACCCCAACCCCAAACTCAAACTCAATCCTCCTCCAGCGCAACCTACTCCATCCTCGAAGGCGGCCTCGTCGCTCTCGAGGACCCCACCGGCCAGGGCAACCACACCCTCATCCAGACGCAGGCGTTCCGCGACCACGCAGGCCACGTCTGGGCGTTCCGCGCCTGGATCCCGGCCGGCCTGGAGGCGGACCTATACGCCGACAGCATCGCCAACGCGCTGGCGCGGGCGGTCTTCCAGATTGATCCGCAGTTCCGCCCGCGGACGGACGCGGTCATCGATGCGGTCGTCACGCCCGAGGGGCGGGATGAAGCCACGTCCGGGTACTGGTATCAGATTCGGTATGAGGGGGAGGCGTCGTGGTGGCGGTCGGAAGTCGAGCACGTGGCGCCCAAGGTGTATCTGCTGGGGATGTTGCGGTATCTTGAGGCGGAGTCGCGGGAGGAGGGGACTAGAAGGGTTGTACAGTAGTCGTAAGGGGCTGTTGTGGTGTGGGTTGGGGATTTGCATCGGCTCCTTCTTAGTGAGCTTTTTCTGAGGGGATGCCGGACATGATATCCCGTGATTGTTTCTATACATCAATTGATGATTCGATTAATTCAACTACTTTTCCAGACTATTTGTATATTCTTGAAGATTTCTGTCACTGGCGAGTACAACTCTTACAGCATATACCCTTCCAACAAACACCCCTCACAACCTGCACCCCCCACACCTCCTGCACCCCCCACACCTCCAGCACCCTCACCCAGCTCAGCCCCCCTTCCCTTTTATTCACACTGCAACCAACACATATAAAAGCTCATAGCGCTAATCAAAAACCCTCACCCCCACCAAATCCGCCCCATAACTCTGCACCCCCTCGTCCCCGTCCACATTCCCAACCACCACCTCATTCCCGCCCACCGTCCACCCATCCACGCTCACCCCCAGCGTTGCACTATCCCACCACCCCAGCCCGGGCCCGAACAACTCGCTGTGCCGACCACTCAGCGGCACCTCCAGGCGCACCGGCGCCCCGCCATTCACGCTGATCGTGACGTTGCGGGCGTTGCGGCCCGCGTCCCACGACGAATCGAAGGCGATCTCGTTGTTGATGTAGTCCAGTTCCACGTACTTGGTGCCTGCTGAGGAGGCGCGGATGGTTGTGCGGGCGGAGCCGGACGGGGACAAGTAGCCTAGTTTGCTGCCTGTTGGGAGACAGTACCCTGTGCCGCAGGTGGTTAGGGTTGCCGTGCCGGAGAGGGTGAAGTTTGTGCTGGGGGCGTAGGTTCCTTGCGGTGCGGTTAGGGCTATTGAGGTTATGGGGAGGGTGGGCGTGGAGGAGTGGTGGAGAGTTAGGGTTGCGTTGGAGGAGGCGGAGAGAGAGATGGGTGTTGTGAGGGTCGTGGTGGAGGCGGGGATTGTGACGCGGGTGGTTGTTGTGTTGGAACCGGTGGAGATGAGGATCGTGGTTGGTGAGAAGAGCGGTTTGGATAGGGTGATGGTCAGAGTGTAGTTCTTGCTGGTTGTGAGGGCGTAGATGGGCGAGAAGATCGTGTTAGTCCTGCAGCCCTGGGGTCAGCTCATCGTCCAGCAGAAGTGGTACCACGCTCCCGACTTACCCGGATGTTTCCCCGAACACGTCCCCGGGATAAACCCCCTCGGCGATGGTGTCGCCTAATTCCAGCAGCATCGTCCCATGGCCCGCCACCGTCGCCGTGTACGACGTCCGCACCCCCTCCGCCACACTCCCGTCCCAGACATTCTTCACACGGCCGGCATACTGCAGCCCGATATCCGGCAGATCCAGGGTCAGCTTGCGCGACTCGTTGCGCCAGTTCACCAGCGCCGCGACGGTCCTGCCCCCAGACAACGGGCCGCTCCAGACTTCATACTCTTCCTCTGACCACCGACGCCGCAGACTCGCGCTCGTGCCCAGCGCATCCTGATTGAAGGCGATTACCTCCGCCTGCTTGAGGATCGCCAGCGAACTCTCACTGATGGCCGTGGCCTCGTCGTGCAGCGCGGCTCCAATGACCAGCGGGCTCTTCAGGATCGCCCACAGCGAGAAGTGCGTCTGCTCCTCGGCCGTCGAGAGCACCCCGTTGCCGACCTCCAGCATGTCGAGGTCGGGCCATTGGCCCGGTCCGGCAACGTCCGTCTGCGGGACTGCCTGGTTGAGGATGCGGTAGATGGTGCGCCACGCCGGGATGATGTCGTTGGCGATGCGCCAGGTGTGGCCCAGCGAGGGGGCCCAGAGCGCGGGGAAGTCCACGCCCCAGTCGCAGACTTGGAACAGCACGGTGCGGTTTAGCTGGGACAGGGCCTGGGACATGGTGGCGTAGCGTGAGGAGGGGGAGGTGCTGGGCGCATAGTTGACGTTGGGGAAGTTTGTCGCTGCGTCTGAGTAGCAGTTGTCGTCTGCAGTGAATGTGAGTGTTTGCAACTTGGCCAAGAGGTGTGTGCTAAGGGCAGGGGCTTACATTTCAGCGAATCCACCTTCCACGAGGCAAATGTTTGCGCATCCTGCTCTTCGTGGCCTGTCACAAGCAGCCGTTAGAATCCCACTGATATCAATATTAGGTGGGGGTATACCCAAGTTGCCCGTGTTGTTCGGCGGGCTGCCGCATAGCAGAATCCCTGCGTCTCCGTAGACCCCGAACAACAGCCCCAGATCGTGGATATACTCCCCCAACGCTGGAAAGCCCTGTGGGAACAGGTCCGGATTCCAGGTCAGGGACCCATCGGCCAACCGGTCGGCCACCGACCACCCGCAATCGGTGGTGACATAGCGGTAGCCCAGCGAGTCGAGGCCCAAGTCCACCAACGCTTTGGCATTGGACCGGACGATGGTCTCGTTGGGGGAGCAGGAATAGTGGTTGTATGTGTTCCATCTGGATGCTTTAGCGAAAGTCATGTCTGCTGAGGGTGTGGTCTTACCCCATGGGTGGTGTCTGGGCCAATCCATCTTGCAGTCGTGGGTAAAGCGACGGTGCAGCTACAGCCGCAGCCGACAGCAGCGACACGGCGAGAAGGGCAGGCATTGTTGCAATCCGGGGTATGCGGAGGAGGAGAAATGCGGAGGTGGATCTGCTCCTTTATAGCCGTATACGTAAACTGCCTGGTATGAGGGGAAGTTAGCGAGGCTAAGTCAAAAATTAGCCGAAGCCCTGACTTGATGCCTCTCCGTCACACTGCATTAGCCTCTGCTAATTTAACCGGTCCTGCAGAATGGAAGATGAGGGGAAATAAAATTCGTGTCATGCTGGACATGACACTTGTTTGCAGTTTCCACCAGTCAGCGCGTGCTACGCCTTGAGGGGGTTATATGGTCTGCTCGAGTCATGCTATTCTCTGCTGAAAGAACAAAATTAGACTGCGAAAGCAATGGATTCAACCTTTCCTGCGTTCAGGTATGATGCGACCGTTCACATGTAGACTTTGAAATCAATTGACAATTAGACAAAACTTACGCTCAATCTCAGATGGCTCTGTGCATTACTTCTGATTGTTATTCTCCAGCAACTGAACTTGATTTATATGATGCAATGCACAATCCGGACCCGCCGAAAGAACGCAGGCAAATTCCCTGTGATTTGTTGCATTTATGCAGCCTTTCCAGCTTTCCAGGAACTTCCAACACCAATCCTCCCTAGCGAAAATCCACAAACTATCAGTTGTTGTAAATCGCCAGACTCCTGAGGTGATGACTTGCAGCATGCGCCAAACCGATGCGTCTCGATCCATAGATCAGCATCCACGGAAGCCACCCGCCAACAAAGCACAGCATATGCAGGCCAAACCAGGAACCAACTAACCACACCATGGACCATCTCACACCGCAACTCTGCTGCCACTCCTCATTCATAAAAGAAGCCCCTGAACAGAAGCCAGCTGCACTTTTCCTCCGTTTACCTCCCAGAATCCCAAACCATCCCTACGAACTATCTCATACACCCCTTTCCCACCTTCTCCGACGCCGCGACCATGGCGTTGTGTTTGGTGGATGCCTGGGTCGTTGGGGTGGATGAGATTGTTTGGTCGCGAGCTAAGGGGGACAAGGGCTCGGTCGAGTTCACGACGGAGAAGTCCAAGTCGTCGGATGATTGGAATGGGGAGGCGGACGAGGTCAAGGTCACTCGCGAGGACAAAGAGGCGGACTCCGCTTGTGAGACTGCGTTGAGGGCGTGGAGGGCGCTGCGGTGCCGCGATGGGGGGCGCGTCGATGTTCGCATGGATGGAGCTGGGCTTGCTCGTGTCATGGAGGTCTGTTTCCTTGAAGGCTCGTATCCAGGTGACCTTTGCTAACGCTCACAGATCAATCCGCTGGCGGGGTTGTTCCCGAGCTGGTCGCAGCTGCCGCTCATCGCCGAGCATAATGGCGTCTCGTTCGAGGAAATGATCGATCATATCGTGCAGAGTGCACTCAAGCAGACGGGTCCGCATCGTGGTCTGAAAGTGTAGCCATTAGTTAGAAAACCCCGGGAAAGTCGTATCAAGGGCCAGAAAGCCAGTTGCTGAAACAGTTTCAACTCTCGTTCGATTTCCAATAAGATATCAAGATCAAGCATTATCATAATTTGTTCCCAGATAGGCTCCAATCATTAGATTCCAATCAATAGGCGCCATCAAACTTCATTGATCTTCCTCTTCCACCGATCCCTCACCGACATCATCCAATCCTTCCACAACTTCTCCTTCCTCCCAATCCGAATCACCCCGTCCTTCACCCCCATCCAGTCATCAATCGGCTGCGGCAGATACCGGTGCCGCGCCCAGCAGCACTTGAACCAAAAGCCCTCACCGGTCTCATCATAGAACGCGATCTGCTTACGGTAGCAGTCCTCGCAGAAATCCACGGTCGCACAGTCGAGACAGAAGTACATCTTTGGACCCTTCGGCCCGAAGGTCTTCATCTCGAATGGCGGGTCCATGCAGGGTCCGTTGCAGGTGATCCCATTAGTGACGTCGATCGTGTCTTGAGATGCGGAGATGTCGGGGATTTCGTGTTGTGTGGGTTTCGTGGAGGAGCCGTCTGTTAGCGAGGCCGCTGGGGTGGACTCTGACCGGTCAATCGTATGGCCGTTGACTCCTGATACCTCGGACGTAGACTGGCCATTTACAGCGGGCGGTTCTCCATTTTTCTGCGTGATTGGCGCCACATTCAAGCTGGATACCTTCGCATCAGTGTCAGCGGTTTCGCCTTGCTTGGACGGAAGTGATGTGGCCGAGGTCTCATTGCCATCCGATCCTTGGCTCTCGGAGACGGCGCTGGTAAGTGTCGAGTCCGCAGATGGCTCGTTTGCTTCCTTTCCTGTCTCACTTGTGTCAGCCCGAGGCTGGTCTTCTGCCCCATTTACCACCTCGGTGTTTGGTTCACCGTCGCCCTGAACCACCTCTTGCTCAGCGGGTTGCTCAGTCGAGTTGAAATTAGCATGAGCATAGTCATCATAGCTCCGGTCGACCACAGACATCTGAAGCGACAAAGCGACCTGCGCATCCACATCCAAATCCAAGAACATAAGGACTTTCGCCAGCAAGCGAAATGCATAGACATCGTTCGACCCAATCGA
This sequence comes from Aspergillus uvarum CBS 121591, assembly GCF_003184745.1. Classification (NCBI taxonomy): domain Eukaryota; kingdom Fungi; phylum Ascomycota; class Eurotiomycetes; order Eurotiales; family Aspergillaceae; genus Aspergillus; species Aspergillus uvarum. Next base: position 170,483 of record NW_020291335.1, read on the forward strand.
GTCTTCCAGATCAGCGATGCAGATATTGAATGCGCGGTCAGCATGGAGTCTGGCTTTCCCCAGGTTCCCGACCTCCCGATGCATCTTCCCCAGTACCAGAAAGGCCTCTGCCAACTGGATCGACTCCAAAATTGGAGTCCGCTCGTACGTACCGATCAGTCTCTCCAGCTTCGTAATCGACTCCTCACGGACAGTGGGCGATCGTGTCACGGTAAAGTTCTCGTGTTGAATATCAACCATCTCGGGGAAAATAGAGCTCATTAGCAGGATCGCGATCTGCGATTCCGTGAGATTGGCCAGCATATTGTCCAGTATATGCTCCGCCATCTTGGTCGCACGCGCGTCTCGTCGGTATATGAAGGCAAGCTCGAACTGGGTGGCTTGCGCCCGGGCCGGATCCAGTTTCTGCCAGTAGTCTACAGAGTCCTGGAAGGTCTGGAGAAGATAATCGACTCGTCTTGTTTCAACGGCAGCTCGACGGAAAAGGTCTTTCTTGTTGGTGAAATCGGTCGATCGGAACCACAGCCATTCCATTCGGATCTTCGGCTGCTGACGGCGGACGGCATCGATCACCTTGCTCCATTCACCCTTCTTGCCGTGGATGTTGACGATGCTCGTGAGAAGTTCCAAGAGCTGCTGGGTGTACTCGAGACCCTCCCGCAGAGCTTCCTCACAGGTTTCAATTGCCTGTTCGTCTTCGCCCATTTCCTGCAAGGCATGGGCTTTGAGAAGGAAAGCATTGGTACATCGCTCGTCGCTCAGCTCGGAGCCAAGGGCGCCCTTCTCCTCGGTACGGGCGGTTAGTGCAAGGTCGGCGTATTTTACGACCCGCTTCCAGCCCTCCCGTATCTCCTCATCCGTGCTCTCTGCCTGGTCCTGCTTCGAACGGTGGTACTCCGCAAGCCCCAAATAAGAATAAAATCGCTCCGGGCCGGGCGTGGTCTTATCATCCAAGTTTGTCTGATAGAACTCTGCCGCAAGGTCCTTCTCCTCGCTGTCCGCTATAGAATGCAACACCAATCCTGCGGCGATTCGACAGCGTGCGGTCTTGACTGGATTTGTAAACATTTCAGCCTTGCCATATTCCAGGATGTGCCTGGCCCTCGGTGCCAAGACGAAAGGAAAGTACCAATGAGTATTGTTGTCCCCTTCTGGAAAGTTCCCAGTCTGCAAGACTATTAGTGTGAACTGCTAATGCTCGGTCGAGAGAGATACGTACCGGCCACAAAGCCCTGCAAATAAACTTATAAGGGATCTTAGCTTCGTTGTAGGTCACCTTTTCCGTCCAGCTCTCGATATGCCCTTGGGCTAGCTGTTCGAGAACGCTTCCCGGCTGCATGATGATCTTTTCGACCCAAGCCTTGGCGCGCGGTGACAATCCCTCCTCATCATGAAAGCTCATCTTCCGGGCCCAGGCCATCAGAACCTTCAGGTTATAGCCACCGGACTTGTCGAAATCGGTGGACATGTCGTAAAGGTCATAATCCACATCCGCGTTGTCGTCATCCTGCTTCTGACGGAGCTCTTCGAAGACTCGACAGACATCGTTGTCATTGGTCAGAATCCGGGCCAGTGCTTCGACGATCTGCAAGCCTTGTTTCGGCGTGGTACGCTTCACACTGATGTCTTTGAGGTGCTGCAAGAACCACTGTGCGGCATACTCTTGCAGGGCCTTGCGTAGATTCGCTCCTTGGGGATCTCGGTCGCAAAGAATGCCACCCAGCTTCAGAAAGAAGAATACCCTTGACTCGATCGGATCGGGGATCATGTTATTCACGGACTGTTCCAGATAATCTCGGAAGGCAGGTTGGCGGAAGAGAACCTGCTGTTGCTTGCTTTCGCTTATCTTCTTCTCCAGTCGAGCTGCCTCGGTGATAGGACCTTCCGGCTGCCCCTCCTTCGCCACCGCGCTCGTCTGCGCATCTGCCGGCTGATAGTTGATGGTATACAACAAACTAGGATAGCAGATAATGGTCAGCGTAATCCCAGCGTAGCTCCTCGTCAACAAGCAGATACACACCTGGATAATGTTCCGTCGATCTCGCCGGCTACATTGAAACTACCAAAGCTAGGCTCCTGGTCAATAATCTCTTGCAGATCGTAAATAGTCAACGGTTGCTTGGCATATGTGCATAGGGCGAATATCGTTTCGACAATCCGACGGTCCATCTCACTCCGCTTGGCGCGGACGATCTCGATCATGGCAGTGTACAAGCCTTCTTGACTGTTGACGTTATCGATCTTAGCCAAGGCAGATGTTTCGTCTCCCTCTGATTGTTCCATCATGGTCAAGGTAAGATCCACCGAGGACATGACTCCTGAGCGGCGTCAGTTCACATCACATAGCCAAGACCCCACGAAAGTACTTACGGCTCGGGTTCTGCAGTAGTTTGCGCTCAATAGCACTACGAGTGGAATCCTTGAACGACTTCAAGACCTCGGACCCGTTGATGCGAGCCTCGATGATCCGCTCAAAGTCACCCCCGGCCTTGGTCTTGGCGATGAGGTCGATCTTAGGACATTTGGTGAACCCGAAGACCGTGTCGTAGAGCGAGTCATCCGTGGTTCCGGTCATGAGGATCCGGATGCCACACTTGTCCGAGTTCAAGGTTTGAAACAACTCGAGCATGCGTCTGCGGTCGGACTCCTCCATGAGTTCCACGCCGTCCAGCAGGATGAACACGTCTCTCGAGGTTTCAGGGGTTTTCTCGAACTTCTTCACGAGAAGGTTGTTCCACAAGAACTTGAGCTTCTCTTCTTGCTTGTCGTTCTGCCCGCCCTTGAAGATCTTCGAGGCGATCAGGTCCTTTGCGATCGACTCGCAAAGCTTAATGTCGTGGTCGGCAATCTGCACCAGGATGTACGCAAGAACATTCCGGAACGACTGAGACTCCTGTCTACCCGGTTCAAAGGGGAAGTAGGCCGCCAACATCGTTCGCCGCTGGTCGGGATTATTCTTGTCATTGGAGATATGGTACCGCTTGCTCTGCTCCTGAATCGACAAATAGCAGTGGTAGGCGAAGAAGGTCTTGCCGGTGCCTGCTTCTCCCGAGACAAAGATGAAGGGATTCTTGTAGCCGGTTGCCCACGACTTGTAGGCCGGGTCTGTCTCGGACCACGAGAAGGTCCCCGGCACGAGATGCTTCCGCACCAATTTCATCTGCGTTTCGACGCGGACTTCGGTGTCCGGGTCGAGGTCCTTGCTGTTTTTCAGAGTTTCCTTGATCTTTTCCAGCGCACTCGCCTTGCCCCACAACGGCTGCAAATCGGAAGATTTGATCTTCATGTCCTGCAGCGCCTGGATGAAGCTAGTGGGGAGGTTTTCGATCTTCTCGCCCATGCCCTCCACCACGTTGAGGATCTGGATCGGCAAGGTGGCGCGGAACAGCAGAATGACCTTTTGCACGTGGTCGCATTTGGCCATGATTTCCTTGTTCCGTCCTTTCAAAAGCGCCCGTATGTACAGTCCTGTCGCGAATCAGCTTTCAGGCACAGGCAGCAAACAACGTATGACCCACGCTTTCGACTATACTCGCTAAAGACCCTTCCACTGAAGGAGCAAAAGTCCACCATGGCGATGAGGATATCGGTCAATCGGCGCAGGAAGTTGGACTTGTCGAACTGTCGGTGTCGAAGGTCGCCGATATCTTGGAGCGCGATGTTCAGCGTCTCAAACGTCGACTCGATCAAATCGAAATCCTCCGACATATCTTTAGCCGCCTGTGCATGCGTCAGCCGACTGGCCCCAGCAATGGGATGATATCACTTCTGTCCCGTTCTCACCTGAATCATGTACAGAATCGACCCAGCTACCAGCTGCGCAGGCACCGCATACTAGACGTCGCGATGGGAAGAAACGTCAGTCCCTGCATTCAAATCCCAGCCAAACGTAATTTCCCCCTCACCGTGCCGGAAACATGCCCCTTGACGAAGGTGACCCCTGAGTCCACCCAGTCCAGGCACCCGGCCACCGACTTCATCACCTTATCCTTGCGGTCGCCGGGCCGTCGCGAATGTTCGAACAGTTTGGACGCCTTCTGCAGCCCACTCTCGGCGTCGGACCATTGATCACCCCGGGTCTGCAATTCCTCCAGGTTGACATTGTTTTCCGCCGCGATGCGATCGAGCGCCTCTTTCCACAGGTCGTCCAGGCTCTTGGGCTCCTTGATGTCTGCGACGGTTCCCGTGGGCGGGGTTGGCGCGGAGGCTGCAGCTGCAGGCTTGGGATTGGGCTTCTTATCGGACATGGTGCGCTCGTACGGCTAGATGGCCGCCATGCAATCGGAGGGGTTTGCGCGCGCGGTCGGAGATGCAGGGGAGGGGAGGAGCGCCCGTCGGCGCGAACCCGGGGCGATCAGGCATATTTAAAATTGCTAGACTAGCTGACGAACTCTTTAGTGCAGTGCATTAGTCTGGTGTCAGGTGGTCAAGGGGCGGATGAGGCTGAGGATGATCGTGCTGACCTTTGCTGGAGTGCGGGTCGACGGGAGATTGGACCCTCGCGCGATCGGACGAGCTGAGCGGATTGTGCGGCCTAACCCGCGCCTAACGGGATGAATACGAGGCTCGGGGGGTATGAGAGTGAGAGAAGAGAAGGAATGTGTGTTTTGCCCAGAGGACTGAGATTGCGAGGTGATTGCGGTCATGGCACGAAGAGTGTGTCGAGCTTTGGGTGTGGTGTGAGATGAGTTGACAGTGTCATGTTGTTATCAGTGATTGTTGATACTTGTGAGTGTGTCTGGGGAAGTCGAAGTCTGGATGCAGTCGGTGGAGAATCGGCGGGAGAAAGTGGAGCCGTTGGCCAGGTTGTGGCTGCCTTACTGCCTGATAGCCGTGCAGGAAGAGCTGCAGAGGTAGTCAGGCACGGACTCTCATGGTGTGTGGTGAGTGCAAGGGTCATATCTCGTACCTCACATCTGCTTCACAATACGTCCACCAGCTCTGACCTGCATTGCATTTCCCCCTTTATCGCGCAGAGCATGCGAGGCTGAGTCAGCGGCTGAGTGATGAGGGATGAGTAATGACGGGGAGAAGTGACAGGTGGATCACATGATTCCAGCAACAGAGGCTGACCGCCTGGGGTTCGCCGCCCGGAAGTATCTTTCCAACGCCGCAAAAAAAACTTTCCTGAATCCATCGACCCAGGCCCTGGCCGAGCAAACCACTCCTCCCTCCTCCATCTCCCCCGTCTGCTTTCCTTGCCACTTGTGATTTTGTCTGTTGATCTCTATCCAAACCTACTGAGCAACACCGGAATACAACCCATCGACTTCCTCCATGGCAACGATGCAGACCGTTGTTCGCAAGACGGGCGGTGCATCTGGAGAACCGCTTCCGCCCACACTTCCGACCGACACTGTGCCCGACCGCGTGAACACCTCCACTTTGGGATCATGGTCTCATTTGATCGCCGGCGCGTGAGTGATCTACTGCAGCTGGTCTTGACATCACCGAAAGAGAAAGCTAATCGACCTGCAGGACCGGCGGGATGGTGACCGCTATCGTGACAAGTCCTCTTGACGTTCTCCGCACCCGGTCAGCGCTTCCCTCCAGGCTGCTAGCTTCGCCTTGCAGCAACTGTCTCAGAGAAACTAATAGGGCCTTTCTTCTACAGCCTACAAACCGACTACTACCAGACCCAATCTAACACCCGCCTCACACCGCACCCCCACCAAATACGACAATCCTTCGTGCGCTCGTCGGTCAACCACTTCCGCGAGACCTTCGGCATCCTGTTCTCGATCCACCGGGTCGAGGGCTGGCGCGGGATGTTCAAGGGGCTGGGCCCCAGCCTGACGGGCGTGGTGCCGGCCAGCGCGGTCAAGTTCTACACATACGGCAACTGCAAGCGGCTGCTGCCGGAGGTGCTGGGGTGCGACAAGGACACGACGCTGGTGCACGCCCTGTCGGCGGCGTGCGCGGGCATCGCCACAGGCAGCGCCACCAACCCCATCTGGGTCGTCAAGACGCGCCTGCAGCTGGATAAGGCGGGCGCTCGCCGCTACAAGAACAGTCTGGACTGCACGCAGCAGATCCTCCGGCACGAGGGCCCCAAGGGTCTGTATCGGGGTCTGACGGCGAGCTATCTGGGCACCATCGAGACGACGCTGCATCTGGTCATGTACGAGCGCATCAAGGGGCTGATCGCCACCAAGGTCGATCTGGAGGGGGCCGGGCCCGAGTCGAACCAGTTCGTGCAGGGCTTAGCGCTGAGCGGTGCGTCTGGGTTGTCGAAGATGGTGGCTTGTCTGATCGCCTATCCTCACGAGGTAAGTTGGATCCTTGTTTTTAAGGGATGAATCCCGCTGACGGCTTTTGTACTTTAGGTCATCCGCACTCGCCTCCGACAGGCCCCTATGGCAGACGGGCGGCAGAAGTACACCAGCATCCTGCAGTGCGCGCGGCTGATCCTGAAGGAGGAGGGGATGATCGCGCTGTACGGCGGGTTGACGGCGCATCTGCTCCGGACGGTTCCGTCGGCGGCGATCACGATCGGGACGTATGAGCTGGTTCTCAAAGTCCTTGAGAGACAATGATTGATTTGGCCTGCTGCGAGGCGAGACCTTCGGGCGGCGGCCGCTGGCTTCCCTTCTCATGTATTATAGACTGTATGATCGCGAACAAAAGATGTGGCGCATAGATACCCTGTAATCCGACTGTTTGAGGGGTGATTTGTACAGGCCACGAGTTTATTTCGGGTGTTTTGTTTCTGTCATTTGGGGTTGGCGTTGAGCGCGTTTGTTTTGGTGCCCGGTGTTGTTGTTGTTGTTCTTGTCAGCCACTCCCGAAATATGTTTAGAATAGACTCTACTTGCTTCCAACCACGTTGATCGCTCGGTGCTTTATTTCAGTTTCTAGTCATCTTCGTCAAGCAACCATTCCACTGCTGCACTTAGCACCTAAGAAATCATCATTCCCAAGTTATCGTAGCCCTGTCAGTTGTTCACGTCCTGGGTGTCGAACTGGTGTCACGTGACATATTGTTTATTTTGTGCGGATGCTACGCGCAGTCCCGATAAAGGGTCCCTGCTCCTGTTCCCGATAGCAATGCGTTATCGAGCGGATCGTCACCAACTTACAACTCATAAAACCTCTTGTATAACAGAAGCATCACCTGGAGTTAGATCACTCGGATTAGTTTAGTGACGCTAACTTTATCCTAAACATGGCTTCGACAGCACAAGCACTCGCGAATCCTCCCAAAACATATACATCTGTAGAGGATTCACTCCAACCATGCGTCCTAGAATCCATTACGTTCACAATCCACAGACCAACCAGAGGAGAATATAGGAAAATCGGATCATAGCATTAACTCATTCATATACATAAAAAACATTTCATTAAAAGCAAAGGATGGTATCAAATCCCAGCGACCTATGCACACCGCCCGACAACTCGTTGCATCTCACAAACCCCTACTCCTCTAATCCTGCAGGAAGGATCTTACAAAGCAGCCATCACACCGAGGACGCCGGCGACACCGGCGACTCCGTAGCCCAGAACACCGGCGGGGGTGGCCTGGGCGCCGGCGGCACCGGTCGACGAGGAGGCGGAGGCGGAGGCGGAGGCGGAGGAGGCGGAGGCGATGTTGGTGACGGTGCCGGTGGAGGTGGTGCCGTCGTGGGTGGTGGTGAAGGTGGACTTGGCCAGGGTCAGGCTGTCAGAGATGGTGGAGGTGGCCGTCGCGGAGCCGTTGGTGCCGGTCAGCGTCGTGGTGGACGCGGGCCAGACGGACGAGGAACCGGAGAGCGCGCTCGAGACGGCGCTGGAGGCCGCGGACCGGGCGTCGCTGGCCGCGCTGGTGGCCTCCGAGGCGACGGACGAGGCCAGCGAGGTCACGTCCGAGGCGCCGGCGGCTCCGGCGGTCGAGGCGGCGCTGGCCAGCGAGGTGGCGGCGCCAACGGCGTCAGTGGCGGCCGACTCAGCGCCGGAGACGACGTCGGAGACGACGCCGCCCTGAGGGGAGGCCAGGGCGGCGGTGGAGAGGAGGGTGGTCAGGAGGAGGCTCTGGAGCTGCATTTTGTTTGTGTGGTGGTGTGATAAGATAGCGGTAATCGATTATCGATAACTTTATTGAGATGGTACCTGAGCCGAGGAGTGAGGATGGATGGATGGATGGATGGATGGATGAATTGAAGAGATGTCTGCGAGGTACGAGGATCTTTATATCCTCCATTGCCACCAGGTTCACGAGAAGCAAACGCAAGAAGTACTGTTAGTTACTGTGACTTAACCTGTCGACGACAAGAATAGCAGCCCAGCCCAGTCCACTACATGATCATCTCCATCCTGCTCCCCCACGTTGACAACCTCTCATACGAATCAGGGCTGTTGTGAAGGGTGGCTCGACCAGTCACGGCGCTGGAGACGCGGCCCAGGCCCCACTATGATTCCATTGCGAGCAGTCAGTGTCTTGCCGCGTTCCTGTTTCGCTGCTTGGCAATGACGTTACCCATGTATCTAGATTTTGGGTTTCTGTTGCTGGAATACTCGTCGTCATTGGAGACCCAAAAGAACCCCCAAAGGGCCGGGTTGTTTTGTCTGTGGCGGTACGGTTGTGGCGGGTGCCTTGCCCTGCCTCTTTTTGGCCGGCATTCCCCCAATCCGCTATGTGAGCCATCACACGCAGCACACCAGAGAGTGTGAGTTGGTGGGTGGTAGCTAAGAATAAGTTCAAACTCTGATACTGGAACGGAACCCCCGAAGTGTACCCCATTCGTTGATCCCCAGCGCAGTCTCGCCACTCACAGGCACCAGCATTGACAGCCCGTGTAACCCTACCATCGCCCGACTGACTGGTGTGGTGCAAACCACGTCGACTTTCTCTTTGCTACAGCTCCAGCTCCAGCTGCAGCTCCAGCCCCAGCGTCCTGCCGGCCATCAAACCTGCATGCACCCAAGCGTGGGTGCGTCATCAGCAACCACAGCCCGAGACATGGACGGACGGAAGTATCGGGCCGGGGGGACAGGGCAGGCAGATGAGGATCGTCAGATTCGTCGGTCGGATCTTGGCTGGGCTGGGTTTGCGTAATCTTGATGCAGGGTAACTAAGCAAAGAGGTGTTCGTGTACGAGTAAGTAGCTGCGAGCCAGTGATCAGCCTGACCACTACGGGTGGTTTCTCCGGAGGGATTAATTTACCTAGTACTGTACCTAGTACTTCTACTACCCATATGGCTCCAAGTTACTATGAGTACGTACTATGTATGTTACTGCCGTGGTGGTCAGCCCAGGGTTCCTGGACCCTGTTTTCCTCGCCCTTTTCCTCTTCTCGGGCGCTGGAGGGTCTGATTGGAAGGCCAACGGGGGCAGAGTCATCCGGGGTAAATTTCTTGTTTCCCATAAGGCTGAGTGGTGAATTTCGGCTATTTGGTGCTCACCCTCACCGAAATGCCTCGAAGGTTCCTCCTCTTCCCTTCTACCCCCAACAAACAAACCCCAAGACCACCCCCCCTCCCCCCCAGGTTATTCCCCAGCCAGCCCCAAGACCAATAAACTCAAAAAAAAACCGACCCCATCGAAGCATACTGTGTGAACAAATCTAGCTCCAATCCCCCAATTAAGCAAGCAACAAACGTACACATAGTAATGCTCATCCTCATGTAAACCTAAGAACAAGAAGAACCCTTGACGTCAGCCAAAGCAAGTGGAGAACACACCGTCCTCCAACGACGATCCTTCCCCTTCGGCAAGCAGAACCTCAAACCCTCCACCCTCCCACTCCGTCTTCGGTCTGCGCTTGGACAACCAGAAAAGAAATATCGCGCACAAACATTCTGGACCCGGTTTTTGACGTCAAGTCCACCCAGTCCCAATTGCCACTGTGCAGGAACGACATCCCCCGAAGGCACGTTGGCCGTCATGGGTGGTCAAGGGAGGCACGTGCGGAGTTGGCGGGCTGGTGCGATTTCGGGGTGTTGTGGTGTGATATGTCGACTTCTACACATACACACCTATTGCTGGTGGGGTGGGTTGCTGTGTTTACTGAGAGTAGATAACTCTGCATACACTGCATGTGTAGTAGAGATGGGCGGTGCTGCAGGTCATGCTGGATGATCTTCTACTCGTATCTCTGTCCCTACCGGCGGTCGGAGGTTACTTCTGACCTGAAGTAAGGATTCATTCGCCACATGTGGAGAGATGTCGACCACTCGTGTTCTCTACGGGAAGTTGTCGGTGCGATGGTCAGGGGTGCGGGTACGGTGCTGTGCGCGAGGATACACACACGGGTTCCTATTTGCCAAGGGTCAAATCTTGGCTGGACGAGGCCATAAGGCTGAAGGCAGTATCCCAACAAGAGCACAATGAGCACGTCGTCCGTTCTCTGGAAGTCACAAGGGAAGATGGCGCATTGGATCACATGATTCAGCAAAAGCCTGCCATCCCAGCAACAGGCCTTGCCCTGCCCTTGCCTGCCCTCATCCATGCAGCCGTGCAGCCACCCCCCTAGCATATCCCAAAGGAGCTGTAAGTTAACCGTAGCAGTAAACACTCCATCTCATTACCATTAATCGTAACCACCATGCGTCTGTCTATTAAGTGAAACCCCCGTCCACCCATCTATACCAGTATATTATGTGCGAAACAGAACCGCTATGCAAGACCCAATGCCTCCACCATTTTTATCCAACCAAAAAAACTTTTAATGAGCCAGTTGACTGGCCAGTTTGCTCTTCGCCCGGATCTTCGGCCCGTAGAAGACCAGCACCCAGGGCACGACGACCAGAACGGCTCCCTATATTCAAACAGGTTAGCACCCCTCCTACAACCACCGACTGGGAAAAGAAGTGGAGAGTAAACGTACAATACCGCCCAACAAACTCGACGCCCCGGGGTACCCCACATTCGTGAACAGGGCGTTGGTGACCAGCGGGAAGACGCCGCCGAGGAGATTGCGGCCTATTTCCGTCAGTATTTCGCCCTCACTGGATACTTTTCTGGAGAAGAAGAAGAAGAAGAAGAAGAAGAAGAGAGGAAGACAGGGACATACAGCACGACTGCGCGGCGATGGCCGAACTAGCAAAGCGGTGGTAGGTGTCGGCCAGATAATTGAAGACGGCCAGGTAGACGGCGAAGATACCCATGGTGGCGCAGCCAATGGCCATGGTCGGGGAAATCCACGCGATGGACGAGTACGAGGTCCAGCCGAACCAGAACAGCCCGATGGGCATGAGCACCGCCTCCACGCACACGAAATACAGGCGGGCTTCCGGGGTGCGCGGGAGGAGGTTATAATGCTGCGCGATCTTGTCTTGGTAGATGCTGATTATCGTGATGAGGAGGGCGCCGACGCACATTGCTTGAGGATGTTAGAAGGGGATTGTCTCAAGGGAATGGGATAGACGCGGCAGGCGGGGGCATACAGGTGAAGACAGCGCCGGTCTGCTCGAGGTTGAAGCCATGATTGGTGCGGAAGACCAGTGGGATGGAGCCGAACTGCAGGTACAGCACCGCCCAGCTGAATGAGACCCAGAGCGAGAAGAAGAAGACAACCGGTTCGCTGACCAGCATATCTGTTCACCATCACCACCGTTAGCATGCTAGGGTTCCAACGAGCTAGAAACAAGGGCAACGTACGCAAAGGCCGATACACCGAGATCCCGATCATCTTGACCAGCGACACCCGCTCCTCATCACCCTTGACCCGCCAGCGGATCCGCCGGACCTTGCCTTCCGCCAGCATCACTCCGAAGTGACCCGCCGCCTCCAGCTGCTCGTAGTACTGGTTGATCGCCTGCGCCTTCCGGCTCAGCAGCACGCTGCCGCGCGTCTCCTTGAAGAAGCAGAAGATCACCACCACGAAGAAGGCCGCCACGATCGCGTGCGAGTAGTACACCCACCGCCAGGTCGTGTGGTGGACGATCGCGCTCGAGATCAGCGGGGCCAGCCCCGTGCCGAACAGCGCCGCCCCGGAGAACAGCGCCATCGGCGTGTTGCGGTCCTCCGCGTGGTAGATGTCGCTGATCACCCCGCCCACCATCGTCGAGAAGGTCGACGCCCCGATCCCCTGCAGGACCCGCGCCACCAGGAGGCCGCCGAAGATGTGTGTGCCGCCGCAGGCGAGGAGGGAGGCTGCATGAGGGAGACGAGAAGTTAGTCCAGATGAGCGGGAAACGGTATACACTACCGGAGTATATCGCAGAGGGGAAGGGGAATCACTCACCCGTGAACAGAATCCCGCTAGCCACGAAAATCGGCCGCCGGCCGTTAATCTCGGAGAAGGGCGCCAGCACCATCGGCGCCAGGGCAAACCCGATACAGAACACCGTGATGGTCAGGTTGTAGACCACCGCGCTGACCCCCCACTCCGCCGTCAGCACGCTTGAGGCAGGACTGACCTCGCCGGCAGAGTATCCGGCCAACGCCGTGACGGCGCAGGCGATCCAGGTCATCATCGACTTGCGCCATTTCGGCCACAGGAACGGGGAGATGTATTGCTCGAGGTTCGGGGGGTCGGGCGAGGCGGATTGATTAGGGCCGGGCGGGAGCGTGATGCACGGGGTGGGCAGCGGCGTGTCGAGTTCGAGGTAGCGGTGTTGGATCTCCTGCGTCGAAGGGTCGAAGCTGGCAGCGCCCTTTTCGTCCTCGTCGAGATACGCGTTGGGTGTGGTGGAGCCAGTTTCTGGAAGGAAGACGGTGCCGGTGGTCGACGAGCCCGAATCGTCGAGGGGACCCCGCGGGGTATCCGAGGGGGGGTATTGAGGCATTTGTGATTCTTACTGTGATAATGGTCCGTATCCGAGTGCACTGGTGTAGCTGAGCATGTGCATGTGGGAAGCAGGTTATGTTTATGTGTGTCAGCACATGAGTCGTCTCTCTCGTCACCAGACCTCTACGAGGGAGCAGGGATGTGAACGTTATTTAAGAAGGATGACGCCGGTGGATTTGTGGAGGAAAAGCACAAAACACGAAATTGGAGAAATCGTCCCTCGGGATGTTCTCCGAGGGCGCCAGATAATGAGGCCTGAGCTGCCCTCCGGAGTTGGCACCTCCCTCCGCATTCCTTGCCCATGTGCAGAATCCACAGCGCTATACAAGTGACCTGTTGCTGCAGGATATCCGGCCACATCTCGCCGACCTATAGCTCGCCTTTATCATGGCATTTGCTGCAAGATGACTTGATCGAATATCAAGCGTAGCACGAGTGTCGGCCGATACCCGCGCAACAGCATGACGCCGCACGCGCAAAATTCTGTCCTGAGTTGGGGAAACCGGTGTCTCCACTTTCTCCAATTCGGAGAAGACTTTCTTTGACTCACTCGTTGAGCGGCCAATCGCATGGCTTCCTCGCGCTGGATGCCGGCTGCTGTCATTGGCCACAGATTGCTTTCGGCATTGTTGCGATTAGATCGGAAAAGATAAGCCGCACTCGGTAAGGTTGTGAGTAACTACCGCACTGAGCTATCATCTGAAATAACTGAGTAAAGGGGTTAGCATACATAGTTATAGTGATTGATGTTCACTCACGCACTGGTCCGCCATTTATCGCTCCATGTATTGAAACATCGCCAGACGTTAAAGCTTCGGTGGCATATCTGGTTCAATAGACCCGGGGGACTGTGCAGCTGCACACCCCTCTTACTTGGCAGATCAACCATGCACGTCGATACGTTATTGTTGATGGACTATAAGCGAGACCACTCCCTAGAAGTAGTGAAAGTTGGTGCTTACCGGGTAAGACGGAATAAGCAAGACGCCCGGGGCAACTTGAGGCCCGCTTACGCACCATTATTGAGTCGCAGCTATTCGTAAGTTCTTCTCCATTTTGGGGAGCGCAAGGGGCCAGCGGTTGTCTGCAGCATGTGATCCCTCTCGGTGAAGTGGATGTTGTACCCTAGCGTTTACTTTGGTGCGCTGTATTCGCATCAGCTTCTGTAGTATATGGCGGATTGTTCAGGTCGAGAAGAACAAGAGTGCTGGGGGTGGGGAGCAAGTATTACCCACACGAAGGTGTTAAGACCAGCTATGTTGGGGAAGGAAGGCTTGGTCTAGAGCCTGGATAAGCTTGTAGTGCAACAAGCATGTATCCCTTGTGAATTCGGTACCTGCTATGGATTTCATGGCATTGGCGATCTTAGGTGCGGCAATCGTTGCGTTCAGGTGCGTCCATCTTGAAGCAACTAACGAGATAGACGCGAAAGGCGAGACATTGAGTTCGCATCAGGTACGGTAGGCTACATCTTATGCGTCATGCTTAGCTTAGTTAGAAAAAAGTACGCATACACCAAAAAAAGAACAGCAGTGTGAACGCTTACTACAGCGACGATCAGCAAGCAGTACTGCGCTACGACGAGCAATATCTGCTTGTTCTGTCCTCGCAGTCACCATTTCAATCGTTCCGTCTGTTTTCTGTTGACCGGCTTTGGGAAGTAGTTGGACAGCAACAACTGTGCGAACGCTCTGTAAGATACTCAGAAATTCAGAAGAATCAGAATCATCGCCGATCAAAGCAATAGACACACTACCAGCGTAAAGCGACACCAAACAGCCAAGTCCAAAAATACAAGTACCGGCAAGACCGTGTTCTGGTCTTATAGGATCACTCGTTGGGCGACGGAATAGCATCTGACTCTGGAAAGCTGACTCCGTCGCAAAACGGAGTCAGGGGCTCGCTCGGGCCGACCCATGGTCATGTTGTTTAAGACTATTGCCAAACGGCCGCCTCACTAGCCCTGTAAGTGTTTCCGGAACCCCCAAACCAACCTTCAAAATGTCGCTCAAGGACTGATATTCTGAGACAATATGCATTCATCTTAGTCACATCGCGGTGCGCGGCGGGGTTGGACGATCGGACATGCTCGTCAAACAGCCGCTACCGTTTCTCCTTTCCAAGACAGCGTGCAGAGGGTGAGTGAGATTTTGCAACAGCAAGTAATCAGGATTGCAGGTCGACCTGTCGCTAGCGTCATCGTGATCATGATTTGGAAGGTTGCATGTGCTGGTCGGGATCAGTCGTGCAGCCCGACTATAAGAAACGTATCGTTATTCGAGAAATCAATAAACCCACTCATCAGGATGTAAGACATTAGGAAAATGGACAAGGCAGAAGAGTGAAGCTTCAGACGCAGGACACACAATGTATTCCAAGCAGCGCCAACTAGCTACCCTCCACACAACCAAAAGCGTAGAGCTGAAAGCCACACATGCGACCAAAGTCAGTATTCTGCACTATGTCCTCCTCATGCACCAAGCCACGGACGGCGCTGGAGTGGATTCTGCATAAAAGAGACACCCTGAATTGGACGGATTGGAAAGGGCGCCGGGCGGAGATTGTCATTGTTTCACCTGATGGCCAACTTGTCCCCGCCAAGACCTGCAGGAAACATGAGGCCAGCATGCTATTTTTGGGCGATGGCATTGTTTGTGGCAACTGGCAAAGACACGGGCATAGTCGGTGCAGGATTATCGTATTCGCATTCTATTCTCTACGTTGCCTGGTAAGGTGGGCGAAGTGAGTTCCTATGGTTGAGGGAGGTTTACACTTCTGCCTAGACACAACGTAGCCTCCCTATCGAGAAACACAACTGAATGTAGTCGAACGGCACTACTCTCCCCGGCCGAACCCTCTTCAGGAGAAAGAGGGGTTGGAAACCGCTCAATTGCCACCAAAGGTAACTCAGCCATGATCTTCAATGTTCCGAGACAACTGTGGGGGTGGCTGTCCCGCAGTTATTACCTCATAAACTAGCCCGGATTTTACCCCCTTGAGGGGAAAACGCGGGAATCGCCGATTACATGAAGACGCCCGCCAACGGCTAAGCCACCACCGTGCTTAGTATCGAGTACTGCGGTAGATTGGACGGGCACATATCAAGGTTCTTACGCTCCTTACTGAAGAAATCGCTAGAGACGATCTCCGATCGATCGATTAATATTCTGACAAACTATTGAATTGGATCCTCACTTGAGACCCTCAATTCCTGCCTCGTGAGACATCGCCCGCCTGATCAAAGCCGCTGTGTAAGAAGGGTGGCTGTCTCACGTGGCGGGTAGCAATATTACTATGTACCAACGGAGCTGCATGTAACCGGTTGATGCGAACAACCGAAGCTCGGCTGCGAAGGGGAGGAAAACAGCCCATCGACTTTCAACAACCCTCCAAATGAGACAATGTCTGTAGTGTGGGTCGGATCTCAAAGTCTTGCCAGAGCAGAAAAACGGGGACAGCGACCGGGGGTTGCTATTTCTGAAATGCCAATGGCTCCCCAAGGCCGAATGTCTCACCCACATGGGCCGAATCCTCACCAATTAGGGCATCCCTCGGTCACGCCCCATCCGCCGCTAATTTTGGGGCTGGAGGACCCTGAATGATTCAATGAATAGTAGCTGCGAGACAATGACAGCATAGATCCTGGTTGCAGGTGCAGGAAATAATGGGAAATAATGACTGGCCGTACTGGGCTGGGTTGGACGAGGTGGTCATGGCTTCACATCTGTTCTGGAAGAAGATATAAAGGGACTGCCCATCCTGCTCATCGTTCCCTTCTCATCATCAACAACAACATCAACACTTCCACGACACTACACAACCACACCACACCACACTTTCTATTCTAGCTTTTATTCACTTCAACAAGCCCCAACCACCACCATGCAGCTCAAGAACATCGTCCTCGCCGCCTCGGCCGCTGCCACCGCCGCCGCTCTCCCGGCCACCGACGCCTCCCAGAGCCAGACCTTCGGCGTCGTTTCCATCCACTCCACCAGCGCAGTGCAGTACCAGCCCTTCACCGCGGCCAAGAGCAGCCTCTTCGCCGGCCTCCCCAGCCAGAACGCTAGCTGCGCCCGTCCCAAGGAGCAGACGGCCACCTTCTACATCCAGGACGGCGCTCTGTACCTGTACGACCAGTCTGCCACTCCCCAGGAGTTCTATGTCGACCGCTCGGGCATGGGTATGTCTTCTTCCTCTCTTCTCCCATACTCTGCATATATTATCTTGCTGCTTCATTAATACTAACATCTCTATGTATCAGGCCAGGGTAAGATCGGCTACACGACCGGCGCCCAGCCCGCCCCCAAGAACGCAGAGCGCCAGGGCTGGTCCATCGACGAGAACAACCACCTGCAGTTCGGCGGCAGCGACCTGATCGCCTGTCCCAACAGCATCGACGGCGCCTGGAGCATCTGGGCCAGCGCCGGCGTGAGCAACCCCGCCGGCAACAGCGACTGCGTCGGCATCGCCGCCCGCGTCGAGACCACCAACGACCCCAACGGCTGCCTGTACACCCAGTAAATGCTGTCCAGCGTAGTCGGTAGTTGTGGCATTTCCGGTCTGGACGCGGTTGATCCAAGCAAGTCGGGCTGTTTGAGACGGTTCGGTATATGTCTGTGGTCGGGGATAGTCATACTGTTTCTTCATGTGTTGGTCGGAGAAAAGTGGAGGATGGTGGATGGTATTGACAATTTGTAATTGCGATAGGGTTTTAGTTCTGGTTAACTGCAATATACTCCCTTCACATCATCTTCGCTGTTGGACAGTAGTACGTGACGGTAGTTTCTGTCGAATCTGTTTCCTCCCATCTCTCCATTACGACCAAGTTCGCTTGGGGATGGGGAAACAGCTCAATCCATAAACGCCAACCCCGTTGCAATATTCGTCCACAGCTCCCGAACCGCAACCTCCAGCATCTCCTTCTCTTTCTCATTAACATTGCCAACCGCAAGAATCCTGATTGCACCGTCCCGCCCCAGCACCGTCCGCACAGCGAAGTACTCCACCCCAAGCTCCTCCGCCATCTCCCTCCCCCCATCGATTCCAGGTAAATACACAAACGCGTCCTCAGTGACATCCTCACCCCGCAACCCGGCTAGCACAGACTGGACGAACCGGAAGCCCGCGTAGGCCATGCACGTCGGGGCGCTTCCGGCGCCCTGCTTGCTGGTGACAATTTCATCGCTGCCGAATTGCACGCCTGGCCGATGGTCACAAAATCAGTATTCACGTGTTTATCCCCGCTGATGTTCTGGAAGAGATAGAGAAAGACGAACGATGCACAAGTCTAGCCAGGGGTTTCTCGTCAGCGTGGATGGGCGGCTGCGCCTGGCTGTATAGCGGCACAATTGTCGCGCCGCTGTACCCTCCGACCACGATGACGCGGAGGCGCGTTGGGTCCATGTCGTCTTTCAACGCCTGCGCGGCGAAGGCGGAGCCCTGCACCACGTCGAGGGTCGTCCGAACAGCCGCGCGGGCTGGAAGACCCCCGCCTGCTGCAGGGTCGCGGCGGCGACGGGGACGTGAACGAGGTCATAGAGTGCGATCTCGTCAAACAGGTCACTCTGTGGCAGATCTATATTAGCTGGGATGCCACACTTGTAGAAGTGAAAGATCATGGACACTCACTGCTTTGCAGAGAAGGCTCAGCGGAGTGCCGATTTGGCCGGCCGCGCCGATGAGTGCGAGTTTGACCATGATGACGGGATGAACAATAAGGGACTCTGTCAATATGTTGATTACAAGTAAATGAAAGGTAATTGCCATAGAGGGATGATGGAAGGATAAAAAGAACGACACATTGAAGGTATTTGTATAGAATCGGACATGTAGCCGAGAGGCTCGGGGAGAAGGCCGTCCCGCAGTGTAAACCCTACGATTGTTCTTCCAGCCACCGGCTTGTCTCACCGCGACATGCACTTGATTGACACTGAATTGGAGCGAATGTCGGCTTAGAAGCTCCGGAACGGTGGCTTAATGCAAGTAACTCTAGTAGCTTTGACTGGTAGTGTGTAATACAGTGCGCTCATTACTTTCCTGTGGGCTCCGGGCTAATCTCAATGCCATACGGACTATACACTGTCGACGCTCTTTGCCGCCCTAATCGAAGATTAATAAGAGACCTTGGGCTGCTGCCTGTGTCTGATGATTCACACTGCCTACTACTCCTTACAGTTTATACCACGTGTAACAAGTTCATATCTGATCTTCAAGTATACACACATCATCATCATCATCATCATGAACCCTGCAAATAGAAGTCTCTAATTCTCCCTTGAATACCTCAACCCCTTAGAATACAGCATCTATCCCCAACCACATCCAAGCCCACGATCCGCTACACCTCCGGGCTCAACAACTCTGCCCCCACAACCGCCCGCCGCATATTCTCCATCGCCCACGCCTCCATCTTCCCCAGGCTCTCGACCGAATGCGTCCCCACATGCGGCAGCAACAACGCTCGCTCATGCCCACCCAACCTCTCATCCACTGTAGGATCACGCTCATACATCTCCAACCCCACAGCCGCAACATGCCCGCTCGTCAGCGCATCCGCCAACGCCACCTCATCGACCACCGCCCCGCGCGCAGTGTTGATCATAACCACGCCCACTTTCATCCGGCCCAGCACCGCCGCATTGATCAGGTGCCGCGTTTGGTTGGTTAGCGGCACGTGCACACTAACCACATCACTTTGGCTGATCAGCGTCTCGAACGAGACGTACTCCGCTCCCGCCGCTTGCGCTGCCGGCAGGGAAGTACGGTTGTGGCAGATGTACTTGCAGCTCGGTGGCAGGCGGCTGATGAATTCGGCGTCGAAGGGGCCTGCTATCTGCGTTGATTTTAGAGAGCCGTGCTTGGGGTGAATGGGGGTATGGGTGTAAGGGAGGGTGCTCACGGCGCCACTGGCTGAGGTGCGGTAGATGGCGAAGATGTTCTTGTATTAGGTCTGCAGGCCGTGAAAGAACTCTGCTCGGCTTGTGCTGGTAATAACGTCTGTGTGGGCCACTTCTTGAAGTTTGCTGTAGATGGGTTGAGCGTGGCGGATGGCGTTGAAGAAGAGGACGAAGGGTTTAGAGGGGGGCATGTTCTTGGAATGGGTTGAGGAATGATTTGGGTGTGAAATTGTCTTGCAAAGTTTTGATCTGGAACCCGGAATCGATGTGATCTGTGCTTTACTTACAATAGATTAGTAGATCAGCTGAAGGTGATGAAAGCTTATCTACATGACGAGGCCAATGCGACGTGGATGTTTAGGGCAATCAGTGCTGACGAAGGTCCGGGTAAAGGCTTCGGCGTTATTTATCGACGACCTGCTCATGGAGGGTCGGAAGCGCACTGCACATGTCTCCTCACAATGCGCATGTCTATCATACCTTGATGTGCATGATGGGCAGCATTGTCGAGGCATCTCGATTGACTGGCTTTAGAAACCTTGCTGCCGTTTCGTTTGGTAATGCCCTCGGTGCGTAATACTTGCATGTACAGTGAACTATTTGGTGTAGCATCCAGAATATGTAGCTTACAAGCCCTGTGTGACAACCAAGCTCATATCCAGGGATGCGCTGTCATCGAAGAAAGCCGCACAAGTCCCAGCCCCACAGCCAGTGAAGGCCATGGGATTCCCCAGAAGGAAAGGAACGGCCGGGAGTAACCCATGAAACCAGACAAAGTCAAAGAACACACTTCGTGAGAATAACAAAGAGACCACCTCCAAACCCAGCTCGCTGGGACCCCAGTCCAGTCTATAAATAGTCCAGCGCCATCCATGATTCGGCCATCCCCGACCACACTCACGACACCCATGCCCACCACACCCACAACCATCTCTGGAGACCGGACTCTCACCCGTAGCCACGATGGTTCCCCGTATTGTTGTCCAAGGCAACCTTGTCATCCACGGCAATGTGTACATAGGCGGCCCATCCCGCCCCTCCGGAAACGCATCTGGGTCTGAGGATTCGACCTCGTCGGACACCGACTCGGAGTACTCCACCGGTCTCCGGCGGCCGGATTGCACTTGTACCTCGTCGGTGTGTACTTCGTGCACCTGCACCTCGTGCAGGTCGTCCGAGAGCAGCAGTTCCTCCGGATATGCTAGCTCAGGCTTCACTACGCAGGACAATGTACCCGGGGTCTTCGACTGTACTCCTATACCAGTTTCCCGGGCCCCGGCGATGCCCGTGTTCTCCGAGGGTTTCCTCTTCGAGCCCGAGGATCTCCTCCTCCTTGACCTGGAGGTTCCACCCCGCCGGGAGCCCTCACCAGCACCGGAACCAGGCCCAGCGAACCCCCCACCCCGGCGCGGCCCCCTCTATCGCGGGCCCACGATATATGAACTCCGTACAATGCCTGCTACTGTCGAGGAACTGTTTGACCTCTACTATGTCCATGTGAGCACCACGACCTTCGTCGTGCTCATCTTGTGGAAGAGCGCGGAGCCCATCGACTGGCACGGCGAGCCCCTGCGCGTCCTGCGGTATGAATTCCATACGCTGCGGGGTTTAAACCACACGGCCCAGGTCCTTCACGGGGTCATCCAGGCCGGCAAGGAGATCTGCCTGTACCGCGAAGACGGCAACGGCGACCTCGAGCATTTCACCTACAAGGGCCGCACTCACTTCCACTAGGAGCACGACCTCTGGGTCCTCCGCCAGTGGTGCGACCGCGTCCCTCGCGAGAAGATCGAGGGGGTCAGCGACACGGAATCCAATGGGTTGGGGCTGGGGTTGTGGTCTTGTCCGGGTGGTCTTGGGCGGATGTGAAATAGAAAATAAAAAGTTATCCTGAGAAGGGTTTATTATTACTTTGTCTCTTTTGATTTGTGCAATTCCTTTACTTGTGATCGTTTGTTTGATGTCTCAGCAAGCCAAGAGGGTGCTTGCTGATTTGAGCTCTAAATATTCTTTACCCTGAATAGCCAAGTCACAAAGGCTGATTAGGTAGGGCTACGCTTATCCACTCTGGCCAGTTCAATTTCAATCCAGCGGCATAACTCAGAGTTCGATGCGAAATTGACAAATGTTGAACCAAGCAGGTCTGAAACAAAATCCCGACATATACAGACCACGCCCCATACTAATCCATCGGTGTTTAATCCATGTATTACATCTTGTTGCCTTCAACGACTAGTGAGGTTCTGGATAAGCCGTGGCTTAGCAGACCCCGGCGGGTACACCTCGCACCCATTCCTCAAGCCCAAAGCTGGGAAAGCACCCAAACACCGCCGCTGTCCCTAACAACCCAACCCCCGTCCCCTCCGAAACAGCATGCAGATGCAAGCTTTGACCTGATGCAGCTACAGCGTTTGATCAGAGCGTGGCCGTCTGATGGCTTTCTCACTATCGGAACTCAATTAAATCGACCATCACATGCGCCCCACCGTCCGCCACCGTGTGTATTCTGACTGGCGCACAGGATATTTCGTGTCCGCTGCCCGCCAAGGCTGTCCTTGGCGCCCACCACACAGTCTAGCCATGAGTAAAAGTCTGATTCCTGCAGTCGTGAATGCTGCCCAGAGATTGAGGGGACAATATACTGCAACGGCCGTGCAAGGTTACATGTGGCACTTGGCTCGAGACGAAGGAACGTCGAGAGTTCGCGCTAGATGGAATAAACTCTGCAGCATGCAGCATCCCTGCTAGGTTGTTTGTGGCGTGTCTTCGCACCACGTTATAACCATCCTATTTTCAGGTTTGTTGAGGCCTTTGTGCGATTACTTGTGAATGGTGAAGGCCCTGCGTCCCAGCAAGGGCCATCCCCACTGAACAGCACGACATCACCTCAACCGATATGAACGATACCGCAGATTCCGGCCGAAGCAAACTTCCCCGAGAAGCACAACACAGAAATAACCCCGGAAGCAGGCGGAAACGAGCCAGAGATTTCTGAATTCTACTCTGTATGGTGGGATGCTGTACGGAGTAGGCGAGATCGCATCCACACTGCCCAGAACGATCCATACTGCTTTCAGTGTTAGCTGCCCCGCCGGATAGATTAAACTAGTGCTGACGGCGCGGACCGGATGGCACAGACTTGATTAAGGGTGCAATTATCGTCTTCTCCGCTCGTGCTGTAATCTGCGCTGCATCTGACAGCAGATAAAAAAGATTTTATCATGAAAAGTATGTATACGAAACAAAAGAAAGCGTACTGGTCAAGGACCATAGGCAGGGCCAGCCTAGCGAAACCAGCTTTCCTCAGGCGCATGCGGCGTCGTCCTCCCCGCCGTCTCAACATCACTATGCGCACTACGCGTCTCATGCGTGATCTCGATCTGGTTCGAAACCACAATCGCCCCGTTTCCCGTATCCTGGTGAGTCCCGAGGCGCCGCGGGTACGCCTTGAGCGTCTGCATCTTCATATCGTCCATCATGCGCTCCTCGCTCTCTGTGAAGGTCAGTCCGATCGTGATCGGATCCGACGCTTTGCCGCGGTAGCGGCTCGACGAGGCGCCTGGGCCCCCGCCACCCCCGATGGTCTGCAACCCCGATGGGATCTTGTAGCTCCTCTGGGAGGACTGGAAGGCGCTGCCGAAGGCGCGGGCCAGCCACGTGCGCAGCAGGTGGAAGACCATGGGGAGGTTGGTGGTGATCACCGCCGCGAAGGTCTCGCGCGTGCCCCATTCTTCGGCCAGGGAGGCGCCTTTGTCTTGTTCCTGGGTTGGGGGAGTGGATGTTAGGGTTGAGTTTGTTTGTGGGGGGGAGGGGGAGGACAGGGTCAGACTCACCACTATGATGAAGACGGCCTTGAGAGTCGCGCAGACGAGGATGAAGATTCCCGCGCTGAGGATGATGGTCGCCGCGATCTTCTTGATGACTTTCAGGCTGGAGCCCCAGAGCATAGGGATTGGAAGGAGAATGAGGTAGGGGTCGGTGAGGAGGTTCGAGGCGAAGGTTATGGCGACGACGGGCATCGAGATCGCGGGTTGGCAGACGTCTGATAGTTGTTGTTAGTAGGCGTATTTTATACAGTAAGTTTGGGATTCTAGTGAGGCTCACTGCCAGGGTTCGGGTAGATCTGCCAATTCTTGTGGAATGGGCGACACGATGCGAGGATGGTGATGATGCTCGCGAGGAAACTTCCAACGACAAGCACAAAGCCAACGTAGATGGGAATGCGATATCGCCGGCCGAGGCCGTCCTGTGACAGTCACATTAGTTGTGATCGCAGACGAGGACGACAGTGGGTGATGCTCACCATCAATCGTGCATAGAAGGCCAGCATGGACAGCTTAAGAAAGCTGATCAATGCCGAATAGGTGGCCCAGCCCGCCAGTTGGATCTTCGAGCCGATCACCCTGACATGACAGATCAGTGAACCGTGCAGTATCGACATGGATCGACCGACAAACCTGGCATGATATTCGGGACTCTCTGGCGTCAATGCCGCCCGTTGAGCGTCGGTCATGCTGTTGTTGGCCAAACCATGAGCTACGGCACCCACGTTATAGGCCAGAGAGACCTGCGCCGTGTAGAATAACTGCAACTCATGTCAGCGTATGATTCAAGCTCGCAGAAAGGCATGTACTGACAATTCCAACCCACACCAGGTAATCATCCAGGCGCAGATGCCTCCATCCCACGACTCGAGCCTGCGCCCAGGTCCGCAGCATCGTCACGGACACACCGATGGCGTACATGGTCCAGAGCTGGACGTTGGTGTTGTAGGCCGCCTTGGAGGCCGCATCCCGCGCCTCCAGAAGAGTCCACATATCCTGCGGGCGGAGTTCGATCAACAATGTGAAAGCGATGTGTAAGACCCTGGAGAGAGTGGTGACAGGGTAAACGTCTCCATCTGTTTGAAGGAGACTAGAGAAGCGCGATCAGTTTAGTATAAGAACGGATGTGGATATTGTTGTGCAGCCGCATTACACAAGCCGAGTCTGTGGTTCTGAGTTTGAACTCGGCTATTGGATCACGAAATTCAGGAACACCTGGTGGCAAATGCAACCCTGGACATGGGTGTGCTGTCCTATTTTTGAGTCGCCAGGTACGCTCAACACTGAGCCTGAACTCCGTGTGGACGGCCACTCGGCTGCGAGGGGATACATCTGGGCCCGGGCTTGCACTGTATCCTGTGCCTGGCTGAATTGCAACTGAGAAGTATTGTGCATTGATTGGCCGTGTTCCAGGACCGGAGATCAAAGTTTGAGAATCGAGTCTATAACCTGGAAATTGAAGGATTATTCAGTTGTGCAAACTAACAATGGCCAGAAAAGACCTCGGTTGGAGGCACGAGCACAAGGTTAAATCACGGAGAATCCATCGCCCCACTCCAAATTAGATAAGGTGTTCCACTCAGGAGTCCTGAAAAAGCAAGTGATCGACCAAGCTCCGCTGCCTTCCGTCGTCCCCGAGGGGATTGATTCCATGGTTGGATGGAGAGTGTGGAGCATGCCACTCTCAAGATCAGTTAGGGCCACCACCACATCCGGGCCTCCATCCACCCCCCTTCCACCACCATCCCACAAGGAACCCTTCAGCCTAATTCTGGTCATCGGGGGCTACACACTCGGGAATATCTCCGGTGCTACTACAGGAACCCGGATCATATGACTCAATCCGGTCAGGAACACAATCCTGAGGCAAACCCCAATTTTGGTCGAGTGGAGCCTCGCGGCCACGAGTATTAGAAATAAACTCGCCTCGTCCCCCGGGGAGGATTCTCTCCAGCGACGATCTTCAACACCCGTCGTCCGTTGTCATCTTTGCTTGTTTCCCTTCACACTTGGCTTGCCATCCGGTTTCTGCACACGATGTATCAGTTCAAGCTGGAATTGGTGACGGTTGTCGCCACGTGGGCGCTGTCGGCAGCCTGTCACTCCCTGCCTCGTGCGGCCGATGGGTCGGAGGGGGCTTGCCACTCAGGCGATGCCGACTTCAAGGCGCTCGGAGCCAAGCTGTCGAGCACCGCGCAAGTCTACTGCCCGGGCTCCAGTGAATTCACCAATGTGACCACCCGCTGGTCGGTTCTCGAGGAGCCCGAGGTGAATATTGTCTTTGTGCCTGGCACGGAGAATGATGTTGCCGAGATCGTATGCCTATCTTCATCCATGCACTACCAGGGAGTGATATACTGACAAGGATAATGGACAGGTGCAATACGCCAACAAGAAGGAAATTCCCTTCCTCACCTATAATGGCGTTCATGGGGCTCTCACCTCCTTGGGCAAGATGGACTATGGGATTGCCATCTACATGGGCCAACTGAGCAGCGTGCAGGTCGCCGCCGACGGCCAGACCGCAACCTTCGGTGGCGGCACCATGTCCAAGATTGTGACAGACGCGCTGTGGGCTGCGGGCAAGCAGACGGTGACAGGCACCTGCGAGTGTGTCAGTCTTCTGGGCCCCGCTCTTGGGGGTGGCCACGGCTGGCTGCAGGGCCACCACGGCCTTGTCGCCGATCAGTTCGTCTCCATGAATATTGTGCTGGCCAACGGCACGCTGACCACGATCGACGAGACCTCCGACCTTTGGTGGGCCGTCAAGGGCGCAGGCCACAATTTCGGGATCGTTACCTCGCTGACCTCCAAGATCTACGACATCGAGCACCAAAATTGGGCTATCGAGACCATTATCTTCAGCGGCGACCAGGTCGAGGCCGTCTACCAGGCGACAAATGACTACCTCTTGAAGAACGGCACGCAGCCCGAGGGCGTGATCAACTGGTCCTACTGGATGAACAACGCCGACGCTGACCCTAACAACGTACGTCCCCTTTCCATCTCACCCTTTCAAACCTCCAAACTTACTCCCCCCCAAGCCCGTCATCGTCTTCTACCTCATCCAAGAAGGCGTCACCGCCGTCGACTCCGCCTACAGCGCCCCCTTCCACGCGCTGGGCCCCATCTCCGTGACCCCCGCCAACGGCACCTACAAGGACCTCGCCGGCTGGACCAGCATCGCCGTCGACTCCCCGCCCTGCCAGAAGATGGGGATGGCCAACCCGCGCTTCCCGATCTACCTCGAGGCATACGACGTGGCGGCCCAGAAGCAGGCCTGGGACGTCTACGCGGATGCTACGCGCGGCGCCTCCCCGTTCAACAACTCCATCTTCATGTTCGAGGGCTACTCCGCCCAGGGCGTGCACGCCGTCGACAGCGCCTCCAGCGCCTTCGCCTTCCGGTCCGAGAACCTCCTCGCCGCCCCCATGATCAACTACTTCCCCGACGGCGACGAGCTGGACCAGAAGGCCAACAGCGTCGGTCAGCAGCTCCGCGAGATTTTGTTTAATGCGACCGGCCGTCCGGAGATCCGCGCGTATGTCAACTATGCGTATGGCACGGAGTCGCCCCGGCAGTTGTATGGGAGCGAGGACTGGCGCCAGCAGCGGTTACAGGCGTTGAAGGAGAAGTATGATCCTGAGGGCAGGTTTAACTTCTATGCTCCTGTTGCGTGAGGGATGAGGGGAAGTGGAGGTTGTATGTAATCGTTGTACTGGTGCAAGCTACGTAATGTATATAAAGAGACTCATACCTAGATTTATAGAGTTAATCTGCTTCAAAGCTGGGGTTTATTGATGCTGCAGTTGGTTTGGTGCTTGTTCAACCCTAGAATGCGTATCTCCTTGCATCTCCCTCACAACACAATGGAAAGGTTGTGGACGTGAGTGATTCAAGGATTCTTTCGCCATTAAATCGGTCGAACTTCACCGAAGGAATCATAATCAGCCCTTCTGCAGATCAAGACCCGATGTTTGATGGTCAGCCGTCCTCACTGCCGATCCGAGGATCCTGCCTCCTGGACTAAGAACGAACATCTGGACCGTGCAGCATCTTCAGCTCCACCACCGGTATATTCGCAATCGTACCACGCAGCCGAGAGACAACGCCCTGCAGCATGATCACCATGTGATCAGATTCTCTCAGAAGAATTGCTTTTCTGTTCGTCCATTCATTTCCGGTGCTCTCGTATCGGCAGCTGCAGGGCTCCGGCATTCCTCGAATCATGTCCCGATACGGTGGAATGCGCTGCATGGAGATGCATCCGGCAGCGATCGGCGAATTATGATTACCGATGAATGACCTGTCTCGTGCATGTCGACTATTGTCTGCCGGGCCGATTTTACCCCTTGTTCAGCTCTTGCTGCTGCAAGGGTGGCTTAGAGCTAGGAAGCCGAGCTGAGATCCTGCGCCGGTCCTAACAAAACAATCGCATTTTCGCACTTTCACCCCATCCATTTTCTTTCTCTAAGACCATGAAACGAGCGATATTTTCACAGTCACAACCATGTCGACAACCAAAGACGAGCGCGACACCCCCTCCACGCGCGAGCTCGCCTCCAGCCATGCCACGGACGCAGTCGAGCCTGACCCCTCGGATGCCCCCGTCTGGAAGCCAAAAAAGGGCCAGTGGTTGATCTTCGGCTGCCTGGCGCTGCTCTCGTTCATCATCTCACTAGACACCACGATCATCACACCGGCCATCCCGGTATCTGTCCCCGTCTACACCCACAAGAGCTCCAGCTGATGTTCTCAGGTCCTGGAACAGTCCCTGAAAGGCGACACCGTCCAAGCCTTCTGGGCAGGCACCTCCTACCTCCTCGCCAGTGCAGTCTGCCAACCGTTCATCGTCGATTTGTCGGATGTCTTCGGCCGCCGCGAGGTGCTGTTGGGGGTCGTCATCCTCTTCACGCTGGGCACGATCCTCTCGGCCGTCGCGCACGACTTCCACCTATTCCTGGCCGGCCGGTCGCTGCAGGGCGTCGGCGGCGGGGGAATCATGGCCAGCTGCATCGTGATCACGACGGACATTGTGCCGCTACGCCAGCGGCCGACCTACTACGCGATCGTGCAAATGGCGTGGGCGATCGGGACGCTGGCGGGGCCCGTGGTTGGCGGCGCCATCGCCCAGGACATCTCCTGGCGCTGGATCTTCTACATCAACCTGCCGTTCTGCGGTCTGGGACTGGTCATGGTCCCGCTGACGGTGCGGCTGCGCGCCGAGCGGCCGAGTATCATGCAGCGGCTGGGGTCTATCGACTGGGTCGGCGGGGTGTTGTTTATCGGCAGCTTGTGCAGCTTTCTGATCGGGATAACCTGGGGCGGGAACCAGTTCCGCTGGGATAGCTGGCATACGATTGTGCCGATTGTCGTGGGTGGGGTGGGTTGTGTTGTAGCGTTGCTATGGGAGGCGTACGGCGCGAGGCGGCCGTTCATCCATCTGCAATTGTTCGGGAGCGTCTCCGCTATGCTGGCGTATCTCTGCGCGTGTTTGCAGGGTGCTCTCGTTCGTGGCCCTGACCCCCTTCCCTCCTGATCCCCTCGCTCCTTGGCTAGTATACTGACTGAGGCACGGAACAGATGCTAGGTCTCCTCTACTTCATCCCCCTCTGCCTCCAGACGGTCAAGCACTTCTCCCCGATCACCAGCGGCCTCGCCCTGATGGTCATCTTGGGGGTGATGCTGCCCGCCAGCGTCGTCACCGGCGCCCTGCTCACCCGCCTGGGCACCTACCGCTGGGCCATCTGGTCGGGCTGGCTGCTCTCCACCCTCGCTATCGCCCTGCTTACCCTCCTCGACCAGCATATGTCAGCCGTACGCTGGGTCTTCATCTTCCTCACCCTCGGCACGGGCCAGGGACTGATCCTGACCTCGCAGAACTTCGCCGTGCAGGCGTTGGCCAAGGATAATCGCGATGCGTCCGCGGCGGGGCTCTACACGTTCATGCGGTCGCTGGGGATGTGCATCGGCGTTGCGGTGGCGGGGACGTTCTTCCAGAATCGGTTGGCGGATAGGTTGGGGCATGCTGGCCTGGATAGGCAGGTTGCGAGGATGGCTGCTGAGTTTGCGTTGGTTTTGAGGGGCAAGGAGGGGGGGTTGGCGGAGGGGGTCAAGGCGGCGTATGTTGCTGTGTTTCGCGAGGCCTTTCGGGATCTCTGGATTTTCTTTGCGGCCGTGTCCGGGTTGAGCTTTTTGCTGGCGCTGGGGATTGGGCATGCGAGCATGGATCGGGCGCTGGAGTCAGAGCATACCCTTGTTGTGGAGCGGGCGGAGGGAGAAGGGGAGAAGGCGGGGGTTTGACCTTCATGGAAATGTGGATGAGTTGTAGAGCGCTAGAGGGGAAGAGACTGGTGGAATATGTATATCCTGGATTAATCAGGGTATGCTGTCGCTTGCCCTACTTCAATGTCCCGCGAAGTCAAGTATGCTACTTTGTGTAGATCTTGCTTCACTTGCGTGTCGTACCGTCTTGGAAGTATAGAGTTCATCGACAACAAGCAATGCGTCCGCCAAGTGGTGCTGAGAGAGTCTAGCCATATCAATTTCATCCTGACTCCATCTTCGGTGGCTAGAGATGGCGCGTGGTGATCTCGGACATCTGCCGACATAACATACATCATCTACCTGCAGCATTGCGTGCTCCGATCTTATCTATCGGCCGACTGAGGGCAGAACAACGTGCAATTCGTACAGTTCTTGAACCCAGCGCTAGTCTTCCCGCACTGCTTGGCACTCGCGATAACCAGACATCGCGATTAAATTGGGTCCTGACGTGCTCTCGTTGCTTCACTGATATAGCAGCGGCAGCTGCAATGGATAGAATGTCCCACTAGGTGGAACAACAACGCAACCATGGCATTCACCCGCTTGGTATCATTCTACCGCTCCTGTCTCTTCCAGATCATCATCGTGGGCCTGGTCGCCTTCTGCGAGCCGGGCATCTGGACTGCCTTGAACAACCTTGGAGCCGGGGGGAATGCTAGTGTACGCTGCCTCCCTCTCTCCTTCCACGTCCTCGTTGCTAACTAGCCCCCAGCCCTTCCTCAACAATGCCGCCAATGCTCTAACATACGGCCTCATGTCCGTGGGCTGCTTCCTCGCCGGCGGCATCACCAACAAGATCACCGCCAAGTGGACCCTCTTCATTGGCGCCGCCTTCTACACCCCGTACGCCGCAGCACTGTACTGCAACAACCGCTATGGCAACGAGTGGTTCCTGCTCCTCGGGGCGGCGCTGTGTGGCATCGGAGCCTCGCTTCTCTGGGCGAGCGAAGCTGCCATCGCAGTTGGGTATCCGGAAGAAGAGAAACGCGGACGGTACATCACCCCTCCCCTTTGACCACCGCATGCAACTCATATCTCATATCTCCGGTAGATACGTCGGAATCTGGATGGGACTCCGGCAGATGGGCCCCCTGGTCGGCGGAGCGATCTCCCTCGCGCTGAACATCAACACCGCCCACGCCGGCAAGGTCACCTACACCACCTACTTAGGGCTGGTCGCCATCTCCTCTCTGGGTGCGCCCTTCGCCCTGCTCCTCTCCCAGCCCCAGCAGGTGGTCCGCAGCAACGGCACGCCGATCCCGTACATGCGGCGCACTAGCCTGAAGATCGAAGCCCGCGCCATCTGGAAGCAGCTGCACAATAAATACATGCTGCTCCTGATCCCGGTCTTCCTGGCCGGGCAGTTCGGGACAACGTACCAAGGCAACTATCTCACCAGTATGCCCCGGCCCTTTCTCCCATTCCCCACCCACATCAACGACACAGACTAACGTCAGAAAAAGCATACTTCACTGTCCGTTCCCGCGCGTTGGCCTCCTTCCTCACGGCCGTCGTCGGCGCCGCCGCCAACCTCCTGACAGGATTCATCCTCGACCTCCCCTCGCTGTCCCGCCAAGCCCGCTCCAAGAGCGTCTACATCTTCGTCCTCGTCTTCGTGACGGCGGCCTGGACCTGGAACGCGATCGTGCAGACTCGGCTGGCGCGCATGGCCGACCCCCCGACCTTCGACCTAGGCGACGGCGCGTTCTTCAACTCCGCCTTCACGGTGTACATGTTCTTCAAGTTCTTCTACGAGGTGCTGCAGACGTATATCTACTGGTTGATGGCAGAGATCAAGGGCGCGAGCGGTGATGGGGACGTCGCGCGCACGACGGGCATCCTGCGGTCGTGGGAGTCGATCGGAAGTACCATTGCTTATGCGGTGGGCGCGACGCATTGGCCGAATGAGAAGCAGATGGTGCTGGGGTTTGTGTTGTGGGGGGTGACGGTGCCGTTCACTCTGTTGGCGGTGTTTGGGGAGTGGAATGTGGGGGTTGAGGGAGATGATCGGGAGGCAGAGAGGGAGGGCAATACGGGGAGCAGTTCCAGTTTGGAGGCGCAGCGGGTCATCGTTGGGGTTGATGGGAAGTGTTGAGGTAGAGATACATAGTGGGAAGCGAGACTGACATCCCAGGGCTTCCGAGAGGCTGTCCGTTCATGGGAGGGTCCACTCTGTCATCATCCAATTTCCAGTAAACCATCCCAAATTCGTGGATATGATCTGAGTATCTGCATACTACTGTGGATGCCATAGATATGATAGATATGGAGTATCTTAGCCCCACCCTTAATTCCCCTGCACAGACCCCAATCGCTCCCGCCAGCTAGCGCGAGACAGTCGTCTTCTCGACGGCCGACAGACTTGGGTTCTACATACAGGCTTAGCTATCATGTTGTCCACAGCATGTTATCTCCGTACTGCGTGGGTGCCGAACCCCCGTTAGAGCCCAAGGCCTGCGAGCCAAAGCAATGCAGCTAAATTGGAGGCTCTCGTCTTCTCCACCCATGTTCAACTGGATAATCCTCTTGATACCCATTTCAAGCGCTCGTGGACTAAGAACGTCCTCGTTATCAGCCAGACTTCCTCTCTCCAGAGGGCCCTTCCTCGACCCTTCAAGCTCCCAGAGCTTCCCACCGCTCTTGACAAAGCTCACAAAATGTCCCCCGTTACGCTCACGCGTCGGATCTGCATAGCTGTCGCCAGCCTGTTCAACCGACTTGTGGGCAATTTCGAATGGCTCGCTGT
Source organism: Aspergillus uvarum CBS 121591 (assembly GCF_003184745.1). NCBI lineage: Eukaryota > Fungi > Ascomycota > Eurotiomycetes > Eurotiales > Aspergillaceae > Aspergillus > Aspergillus uvarum. The sequence continues at coordinate 202,990 of NW_020291335.1, forward strand.
TGGATAGCATTTCGGCGCGGTGGATCATATCGAGCGGTATGGCGAGGCGCCGGATCGCTGCGAGGTCGGAATCAGGCTGGATGAAGTCGACAGCCGGACCGTTGATCAAGCAATGGAGCAGGCCAATTGAGCCGCAGGCGTGGCCGATGGTCTGTTTAAACCAGATGACCGGCTCGTCTGGGCCAGATCCGGTGTATGTTTCTGTGTTAGCGTCTTCTGCCTTGCGACTTTGATCCCAAGCTGGGGTAAGTGGAATGATGACCAGTAGAGCCAGAGCAGGGCGAGGGATATGTGCCATTTGTTCGGGGTCCAGGGAGTAGACGTCGTAGAACTGGAGCTCGGGCGATAGACCCAGCTTGGCTGCCAATTGATTCATCACATCGGGGTTGTTTTCTGCCATTTGCGATGAGGTTCTATCCCAAAACAAGTGGGCCATGAGGGCTCAGGTCCCCTTACCCAGCATTGACCATGTCTTCTTTTCCATTTTGGGTGTTTTTGGGAAAGTCAATTATAGAGAGTCGAAAAGTCAGATGTTATTGGCAGACAGGAAGGGGTAGATGGAGACAGATTGCAGGATCCTACTTAATGTAGTCAGATTCACGGCTATGTGGGGAACATCTCACTGCTGGTGGATGACCCCGCCCTGATGGAGTATACTGCCCTCCGGCACCGCCTGCCACAAGGGCTCGATCTCGCTTTGTCATCTGCAGGACGGCTCAGTGATGCTACAGATATTCTACTTTGATTAGTAGAAGTTGAAACCAAACATAAACTTTAAATTCCATATGTCGGCTGTTAGCTTGTGCTAATGGAGTAGAGAAAATCGCGCCGTGGGGCTTTAATCAGTGTAGGGCAAGGGACAGTACCTTCCATATTGCGGTAGTTGAGAGACACGGCATTGATCCTGACGAGCACCTCTCCCGGTCCCGGGGATGGCAGCGGTGCCTTGACTTTTCGGAGGCCGTCGAAGCTATCGAAGTGTGAGATGTATTGCTCGAGTAAGGTGGACATAATGTTCTGATTGTATAGAGAATTGTGGGTTGAGTTCTTTGTTTTGGACCTGGGGCCTCGTAGGAATTTGAACTGGAATATTATTTTGTACACCGCGGACCAACATCCTTGAAATCCACGCATGGATTTAAACTATTGTAGTTCACTTATTCCACTGGTTTAATTCTAGCCCCCGAGAAGATAGGCTAGCAGGACTGATGCTATCACAGATACCCTTATGAGTCTTTATCTAATTCATACTCAGCTGCCTTACCCCTAAAGTTGTACCTAGTCGCGCTAAGAAGGTACGTTGCTAAGCAGTGGACGGCGAGAGTCACGGGCCGCGCAACGCCCTACCATGATCACGAATGACTATTTCCCAGGAGCAATGCGAAGATCCAGGTTCATAATAAAAGCAATGATCTTAGCAGAATCCACATTGACCAGGGTATTGTGGATGACGATATAGAATAATCACTAGGTACCATGGAGTGATTGGGCTTGCCAGCTGCCAATAGGAATGCATGGAGCAGAGATTCTCACATAGCGGCCAATCATATTGTAATAGCTCAGCTTATATTGGGTTGTTGGAATTTAACAATACACTACCTAGTACTAGTAGTAATGATGGCCTTCTTCCCCTTCAATTGCAACTGAATTCAAATCTTACCGGGGCCCCCCCAACCCTACCTGGGGGGGCGATGGTTTTCAGGAAGACGTTGGAATATGTGCAAAAATGCGCCGTCTCGAGTCGACACCTCCCCAAGGAAGGTAACAAGATTGAACCTCAGTTTTCTGTGCTCCCGCATTGCGAGACAAAAATTGGCAGGATGTTATCGGCGAGGTGAACATAGGGTTCAGGCAAAGGGTTCTGTAAAATCCCATTATGAGAAAACATATTTTCACCCTTCCGATATTTGAATTAGCTTTTCTGCCCTAACAAGACTTCAAGATAGAAACAAAAGAGAAAAGAAGAAAGAAACCTATTCTCGGCCAACAACCCAGGGTAGATTGGCGGTCGCGCAATCACCAAACATAAACATATCCAGGATATAAATGCGTAATCGACACCCTCTACGGTATCAAGAGTTCCCCTGCCTAGCCTGTGGATATCCCATTAGCACGGGTGGGGCAGCAGCCTTGCTTGGTACCTTGGAAACTATGCACCCATCTTGTTATCTGGCAAAACATGCCCCGCAAAGTCAGTATACAACCGTAGCAAATGCAAAATGAAAGAGTTCGGCATTAGCTATAAGACTAACGTCCAGAAACGAGGTCCTCATAAAGAAATATGACCAAAAAAGGGTAAAAATATATGACCTACGCAGGGCTCGAACCTGCAATCTCTTGATTCGTAGTCAAGCGCCTTACCATTGGGCCAGCAGGCCAGCTGTTGAGAGTGCGAGCCAAATTATTTTACATGAAGCTAAAGGACGGTTTTTTCACGCTCCTGCACTTTGAGTGGCAAAGGGACTAATCGATTACAGGACTGAGGTTCGTGAAGATAGATGTGGCATTACGGGTGACAGCCCCGTCCACAGCAGGGCGTGCGGTACTACACTTGTACTAAGCAGAAAGCAATGCCCACCTGGGTTCTCAACTACTTCTTCCCCTGTCTCTCTCCTAATCCTAGCAGCTTATCCATCCCGGTTGGGTCATATAGCAAATTCAACGATGCCAGAATTTCTCCGATGAGGGGGAAGGGTGGATGAGATCTCGGTGCTGAGATCGACCCTGCTATATGGTGCCGTTAACACAATGGCTCAGTAAGGAATCCGCCCAATAGAATCCAGCGGCTACTCACCTTACACATCCTGCCTCTAACGCGGCTGTCCGCGTGGCCGAGTGTAGACACCACCGCCGCCGTTCCTAGATCCGAGTGCGGTTATTAGCCTAGCCTTGCATATGAAACCATACAGGTACAAGTTTACATTCCTCACATTCCTCCTAAAGCAAAGAAGTAATGGAAAAAAGAAGGCGAGTTAACTTACTGGTGAGCGATACAGTACCCTGTGTTCCGCTGGGTCACAGTGCCGCAGTTACAGCCGCTGCCATTGTTGACGCTGCACCCACAATCATATGAGGTCTTGCACATTGTAGTGTCTGTTTCTTTGGCTTAAATGTAGGGAGCTCAGAATGGATTTAGTGATGACAAGAGAATGGAAAAGGCCAGAGGATAGGCAGTACAGTAGAAGACGGGGCTGTGTTTGTAGAAAGAGATGGGATGTTCTAGAGAGAGGCGGTATATATACTTCCCATCTTATCGCAAGGCTGGACATGACGTGTATCAGATGATGGCTGCCTCGTGTTGCATGGCGGAGAGGATTGGTGCCCGCGGCCACAGCCAAGCTTCCTGCCCGCGCCTGGGCCACGAGGCTGACCGACGGCTACTGCCAGGTGATTGTTGATAACGCAGGGGGGTGGACGGGTTGCAAGGCTCCTTAGATTGACTGGCGCTCGTGTGTCAAGGCTGTAGCCCGGTCATTCTGGTGGCTTCGCTAACCCACAGCTTCAGGCTAATTCATGCGGTAGCAGTATGGATTATACATTAGCCGCTCTACCAAACTAGATCCATGTGAGTAGAACATGAGGACTATCAGCTTTCTGGTTTCCCGATTATGCGGGGATAATAAGAATTAGAGATCGAGATGTCATAACTAAGGGTCAAGTAACGGATCACTCACGTGCTGCCCTTTTAAAGCAGCCACAGTAGAATGAGCGAGAGTAGGTGCAAAACACTCCACTTATCCTTGGTAATTCTTTTTAAAGGTGAAAGAAATATGTAGTATTCTACCTAGCATTTTGAGAAATATTGCTAAAGCTAAAACATGAATTTCAGTTCCTTGTATGATTCCACCTCAGAATAAGACAAGACGAACATTGAAGGCCATGCCTCCGAGTTTACTCAGACCTAACCCCACGAGAAGTCACCCCCTAAGCAACCTGACGACGACGCATGCGCTGCTCATCACGGCGGCTCTTAGAAAGCGAAATCGTGAGATCAGATGACTGGCCCGCCGTGCAGACCGTGCCGGGCGCCATATCCTGGGAAGGAGTCCAGACTCCGTTGGCGCAGCGCTGGAAAGAAGTGCCGGCGTTGCACCACCAGGATCCCTCGGGGCTGCAGGCGCCGCTGAGAACGCCGGAGAGGGCAGTGCCAATGGCAGAGCTGGCGGTAGTGGTGGAAGTGGTCGTGGCGGCGTTCTGTTGGTGTCCGTTGGGGTGGCCTGCGGTCATCGTAGCAGCGGGGGCAGCGGCGGTGGTGATGGCAGCGGAGTTGTCCACGGACGAAGTCGCAGCAGATGTTTCCACCGCGACAACGGGGGCAGTGGCAGTGATCTTAGCCGCAGTGGTGGTCGTGGAAGAGACAGATGCAGCCGCGGTCGCAGAGCTGCTCCCCCACGCAGTGGAGACACCCGTGCAGGCAGCCGCATCCGTGGCCGCAAGACGAGAGGCCTCGCCGTCGTACTCAATCACATCGCCGGGGTTGGGGAAGCGGATGTCCACACCCTCGGTCGTGGTGCAGCCGTTGATGTTGGCCACGAAAAGGTCAGGGTAGCTGCTGCGCTTGGCGACGGAGCGCTTCTGGGCCGCGCTGTCCATGACGGTGATCGGGGCGCAGTTCATGTACATCTCGCGGGCCCCGACGCGGTTGAACCAGGTCCACGCCAGCGTGTAGTTGCCAGCCGAAAAGTCGGCCGGGATAGTGAAGTTGAACTGGTAGGGGTCCGGAGTCGAGGCGTCACCGTCCAGATTGCCATCCACGTTGGCCGGACAGCCCCCCTCGAAGGACTTGATGACCTGCCAGACCGTGTCCTTGGAGGGCTGCATGTCTGTGGTCAGACTCACCTGGCAGGAACCGCCACCGTGGACGGCGATGCCGGTGAAGTTCAGCACCTGAGACACCCCAGTCTCGAAATAGTTCATCTCGTCCGCGGCGGGCCAATCGTACACCCCGTCGCGCTGCTTGCAGGGGAAGTCGCTGCCGTCCGCAGCCAAGGGCGAGTTGTTGAGGGTGGATTTGCCGTAAGGGACCGGGTGGTCCATGATCATGTGTGCCTGGGCCATCGAGGCCGAGAGCACCGATGCAGCAATCACACTGGGCTTGGTGAACAACATGTTGTTTTCAAACGAACAGGAGATAAATGTCGAAGTGACGGTGAGCAAGCGCAGGTCAAATTGTTCCGGACAATTGACACGGTTAACGAGCGAGAAGGTACGTTGTTTGCCACAGGCACAACTTTCCTAAGCGGATATAAAGAATGACAGCAGGACTAGCCTGGAAGGAAGAGAAGAGGTCGGATGATTGTCGATAAACAAAGACACACTGTTCAGAAGGTAGTCTGGTATTTATGCCCTTCAGAGGCAAGGCAGCCATCGTCCACTCTTCATATTGAACCATCGGCACTGCTTTGATATCCCAACGACTCTCGATCTGAAACAAGGAATGCTCAGATCGGGAGATCCTGGAGAAGCTAAGCGAGATCATGGTTGAGGGGGGTAACGAATCACCGATCGCGTTTTCCTTGGTAAATCGTCACGGCAGTGGTCGCTCTTGACTCGTGGTTCTTGGCTTCCCCAGAATCTGATGGATCGGGATGGGCCGAATCCTGTAACCGAGATGCCGGAACCGCCGGAGGCGTTCGCTTAGAGGGCGTGGAGATTAAGGACTGCATCCTGAAACATCAAGTGATGTGAGTGAGATCTCATTCTCTCTTGCTGTTGGGAGATGCTATTCACTACTCAACGCCCTAACACCGACCTGATGCTAGACAATCGGCATTGCTGGGCTAATGCCGGGTTTGAAGGCATTCACATCGTCCACCTCCACAGAATTGCCAAATCGGGACATTGTCGCTTCGGTCCGCTTTCCAGACCATTCATTCCTCGATTGAATCCAGGCTAGAAGCCCTGAGCACCAGCTTCTGAGCTTATCCGTGACGTGACAAGGTCGAAGTTACAAGTATGTCTTCGATGATTGTCGTCAATTAATTCCGATCATGGTTATGCGACATATCTCAACTGGGAGTGGCACTAAGCGTATCTTTCTCTTCCCTTTGCTTTTATAGAGACATAACATAGGTATTTACACTCGGGTACCACTCGAGAATTGCCGATCGGGGCAGAAGAAGTGCTATCTTGCCGTGGCGGTAGATTCAAATTTGACCATCCATTTTCGGTGTAGTGAACGTACTGGTATTGAGGTCAATGATCGGCAAGCCATAGCACCGGAAGAATACATGTCATAATTCTTGTGCGGCCACAGGGAAGGCGTCCTGTCATATGTGTCAAAAAGGGGCTCAATTTCAACTGCAGGAGTTCAATTTTGGAGTATTATGCAGATGGAAGAGACGGTATCCGAGCCCGAGGTCTCAACATCCTGGAACATCGCATGTTCATGCTTCACCTTGCCGGTGTGCGATTGCAGTCTCATCGATCCCTGATGCATACATATTGAGGCGATGATAGCCATTCATTGCGAAGAACAGGGTCATGAGCGGCCCTGAGTACCGATTCCTTCCATCGCCTTTTAGCATTGGAGTTCGGGTACTTTCGATCGGTCACAATAGTCGCCAACCTTGCCGGGTGCCAACAACCATCATAAATTCCAAGCTGCTCCCACCTCTCCAATTCACGTTGTTCCAAGCATTGAGCTTCCATTGACCTCACTTCGAGCCAACCAATCTCCTTGACTTCCACCGCACCCAGCCCACCGCTATGCGCTTACGGCCATCCTTCCCTACCTGGCGCTAGCCTCTCATCCGCTCACTGCATCCGCAGTGATTACACCAGGCGATTTAGGTGACGCGATTGGGCCTGTTGGGATAAGAGTTATAGGACGCGAGTTTGATGACTTGTACTGCTGTGCTGGTGTTGACGGCCCCAACACCAACTCCTACCGGCAAGTGCAGCGATATACCAACCCGGGTGCTGTCGTAGGAACCAAATGCAAGCCAGCCCCGCGCCTGGGGCCTTGTCCAGCTTTTGAGCCAAACTACTCCCTTATGGAGGATTGTTCCTCTCGTGCACACAGGATGCTGACTCTGCGGAGTAAATCTAGGTAATCGTCCCGATGAAGCAACGGGAGATTGCGACTCACGTGTATGCACACTGGTCTCCTGCACGGGCAGTCTTGGGGTATGAATCCTGCCCTCGCACCTCGCTGACAGACCTGATACTAATGGACTTTTCTTTCTTAGGAGGACAAACTGAACTACATTCCAGAGTGAATTGATTAGCCGATCAGTGGTCTTTGTAGCGGGACAAATGACAGAAGTCGGAGATTGGGTTTTGACGTTTAAGTGGTTGATGGGTAGTCGCTCTACTTCTAGCATGTCCATGTACTGTAATATACTGCCTAGTTTGATGCCAACCGAAGGCTTGTCCCGCGGAAATGCCCCAGTCTCCCCATTCTTCTCTCTTTTGTTAAACACAAACCGAACGCCTGTTTGCCCCAGGCAGCAGAGAAGTAAGCGACTGCAAGAGCGGACCCTGGAATGCGACGCTAGCGGGCTAGTCCGTGAAGAAGCATGCCAAACCGAGCGGGGGCTGACGTGGGCGGGCCCTTAGGCCTCCCATGTTTAATCTACTGCATCTCGCTTAGGTAAACGACATCAAAGGCGAGACTCATTCGTCCTATCACGAGGAGTACTCTCCTGGGGTAGATTCTAATTAGGAAGAACGTGATCGCAGACATCAGGTAGGCTTCTTGCTCACAGCAAATCCCATCCATGTGGCCCTTGAAGACTTAGCGCTTCGACTGAGTCTTAGCCCGCATGCCGCTATCCTCATTGTGGTCAATATAAGCAGCCACGGGTTCCATTCCGGAATAGAGCTGACAGCTGTGCCAGAGAACCATGTGGGGCCTTCGACTTCAGTTCACTAATCACCAAATGTACGTAAGCCTTTTCTAACCCAGCAACGAATCAACGGGTTATCTGGGCTATTTTCGGAGTTTTAGATCTATCTTCAGTACTGTCGGGCTCCGACAAGCCATGAAGAGCTGAAGAACGCTCCGTCATCGGAGAATAAGATGGAAATTAGAAAGCAAGGCCTGAGTGATTCTGTAGACTATAAAAAGGAGGTCCACCTCCACCAAAAAAAAGAGGCCAGACTCATCAAGCTCTCCAGTTCCCCAACAAGCAATCCTTCTGAGCAGCCGGCACTCGCAAGTACAGTACATACCTTCACCATGAGGCTCACCGTGTCCAAGGTCAGATGCCTTGTGGAGCTTGTTCCATCGTAACAACTTGTGAAATTCATGCACTAACCAGAACGTACAGACTCTTGCCCTCCTCTCCGCCACCGCCGCCACCGTCACCGCCCTGGCAGAGGTATCTATCGACTTCTACTTGTTCAACACCACTTGCTCCTTGGACAAGCCCACCACCTACACCATCCTGGAGAACTCCTGCTTCGGCATCGAGGGCTGGCCCTGGGGCTCACTCGCCCCTTACCTCGCCGACGGTACGACCTGCAGCGATGCCACCAAGACACCCGTGCTGTACACCTGGACCGACTACAACGAGCAGGACTATGACAACTGCGGTAGCACCCTCTACGCTACCTACGACGTCACCGATGAGCACACCTGCTACCCTGTGGACGCGGAGTATCTCCAGCGGCTGCAGGTCAAGTGCGAGTAGGGTGTTTGATGAAGCTATCAGGGATGTATGTACATAGGAGCGGGTGCTGTGGTGTGCCTTGTGCAGAGAGCCAGGGCAGATAGCAAGATTCTAAGGGTGACAAGTAGTTCTGGAGTCTCTACAGCCTTCAAGTCACTATTAATCACACATTATTGGTGTATCTTGCTGCCTGGTCAATACAGTAGTAGTTAACCTAGAATGAAGAGGATCTGCCCCTTTGATTGCCATGTATTCTCACTACACCGCCCCAGGTTATGAGTACTATGCAAGGCCAAATATGAGAAGAAGTTTATAACGTGTATGTGAGGCCTAAGAAGACTAGATTCAGGCGCACTGGGCAAAGTTGAACCTGCGTTAGGGTCGCCAGTCCTGCTGCGTTTGGGCGTTGAACTCGGAAACAGATCGCCTTGGGGTTGTCGCACTGGGGCCAAGTTGTCGGTCGGTTCCATGTCGCGTTGGGCGAGGTCCAAGCAATTCCTGTGAACAGGTTTGGCGCATTGGCAACGAATCAAGCAGTCGCAGTCTTTTCCAACACCACCAATCGCGCCTTGTCCCACCCCTTCCGATAGTCGGTGAGCTCGATGCTGACTACTCGTACCAGGCTCTCGGCGGCCAGCCTCTCGATCTCCGTATCAAACCCCATGGACACCCACACCTCGTCCAGGATAGTTGCCACGATCAACCCGCCTGCCCTTAGGATCCGGATGAATTCGCGGAGCGCAGGGTTCGGCCCCACATGGCCGTGGGTGAAGGTGCCGGCGCAGGTCACGATGTCGTAGGTCTCGGCGGGTAGGTCGATTCGTTTGGTCAGGTCGGCTTTTGTGAGTGTGCGATACACCCCGGTATTGGTGGCGACCTTCAGCATCGCCGGGGATAGGTCCAGACCGTCGATGATTAGTGTTGCTGCATTGCTGACACCTCCGATGAGACCCTCGCCGACGAGGCCGGTACCGCACCCGGCGTCGAGGATCCGCGCGTTCGGCGACTTGATGACTTGGAGTGCGGTTTGGGCGACAGTAAACGGGGCGACGTAGCTCTGGGAGGCATCGGTGAGGTCTTGGTTGTAGGATGTCGCCCAGGTGTCGTAGAGCGCCATGCAGTCTTCCTTGCTGCCGCTGGCGCGGGCCTTGACGAGCAGGGCGTTTTCAACCTGGACCTGGGTTGCCATCGTAAATAACTGTGTGTGCGTTAACTTCCTTCCGAGATAGATATTGAAGAGTCTGTGAGGGAGGATAGGAATTTATTTCATGATAGACCCAGGTTCCTCAACACTTAAATATGGTGCCCCTCACATAAGGCACCTTGCATTAATCTGCCAACGCGCGACATGCGAGAGAAGGAGGGGAACAATCTAATAAGCGCAGTCAAGGTGTGATATACCCAATGGCAACCAGGAACAAGCCCATGAGATGCTGTGCATATACCTTTAGAATGGGAAATGCAGTGAACAATGGCACTGTCTAGAGGGGTTTAGTGCGGGGAATGAGAGCATTGGCCCCCGATCGTCATCTTACCCCGCGACCGCGCAAGATTCGATCCATTTAGCTTTCCTCCTGGGCTACACAGAAAATCCTTGTGTAAGTCTGCAGATGTGAGTCCAGATACCTTGTGCCTGTTGGTTAGGGCTTTGTAACCCGAGCAATGTGCTTGTATCTGGTCACCTATCCTTGTGTCGGGCTTGGTGCGGGTGCGGGGTCCTACATGTTCCAAGATTGATGGAAGGAACTGATGCACCGCATAGAGGCTCGAGGATTGTTAATTAACTGATGAGGTAAAGCTAGAAAGTGTCTTGCAAAAAGCATCCAAGAAAACAAAAGGAGTTTTGTTTTAACAGGCTGTAGCCTATTTCAGGTACCGACCGGCAATCTGACATAGACATGGCGGGGTAATGAGCTAAGAAACAAGTTACAGTACACTACATACGGTATCGTAGGCTAGCAGGAACGATCTACCCACCTCCTTATCACCTTATCTTGTAAAAATAGGGCCAGTACCAGATATATCATCCCCAACAATCATGATCCTTCCGCCCGGAGTGCCTCATTCTACGAATCCACCTTTCCATCAACCTACTTGACCCCTCTTCCCCAGCAATGGCGGAAATTGAAAGTGATGCAGACAAAGCAATGCGTGACGGTCTCTCCCAATTTCGCGAGAAAATGGAAACCTCCAACCGCCGCTTCCTCCAGGACCGGGTCACTGAGATCGAAGCCGTGCACCTCCCGACCGAAGCCGACAAACTCGTGCAAATGCGCGACTACTGGGACAAGCTGGGCGAAGGCGGCCCGGATCCCTACTGGAACAGTATCGCCGGGCCGGGACCTGTCCGCGAAGACCGCGAGGTCCGCAACGTCAAACATCTGGCCGATGTCCCGTCGCTGTACCATCAGTACATGGACGGGGTCTGTTCCCCGCGCTTGCGGACGGAGGCGTGGCGGCAGATGTACCGGGCGACGTTCCACGAGGTGTGCTCCGCGGCGGTGGCTGATGATAGCCAAGGCCAGGAGGCGGAGGAGATCCCCTTGTGTGAGGAGTTACTGCTGTTCCTGAAGTACGCGAACGGGGTCTCGGATCCAGATTTCCGACGCTCGGGGATCGCTTCTTTTATGCCGGGGTTTTATATTGGGGTCCCGGAGTATGCGGAGGAAGAGGAGGTGGAGGGTTTGAGGGATCTGGAGGCGCAGCGGGAGGCGCTGAGGGGGTATTTGGAGGATAGTCTCCTCGGTCAAGTGGAGCTTCATGGGACGGTTGACGATGATTTGGAGGTGAAGGTCGGGTTTCTGACTGGGAGTGGTGGTTGGAGGGACGAGGACCTATGGTATAGTGCTTATGCTTACTGTCGGGTGATTGGGGGTGAGGAAACAGACTCTAGGTATAATGATTGGGCCTGGCGGGTGGTTTTCTTCGAGGCGACTGAGGAGAATCCTACCACGTTGTACGGTCGCAGACCCTTGTTCAATTCCATCCCGGAGTTCTTGGAGTGGTACAGCAGCTGGCCCGATTATGTGGACATGCGCCAGGTTCGACGAAATGTTCAAGGATACTACACTCAGTGCGAGGTTGATTGTGGTTGTGGCTAGGGTTGGTCTCCCGCTACGCGGCATGATCGGGATTGCGAGTACTGTACTGTGCGTCCTGTAGACAAATGGGTATAGGGAGCTCACGGCATGAGAGTGGAAAACTTAATCTATTTCTGATTGAGGGCCTTTGTTTGCATTGAACCAAGCATTATGTGGGGATTACACAGACATTAATTCAGTCTTTTAGCCTAATCTCATCCATAGGCGAGCCTTACACCAAGAATTTCCCAGTAAGCACTTAAGGTCGTAGCATAAGGCCGTCTATACCCTGTTAATATCTTCTTCGCATCCGCACAACAATTCATATCGTGCCGTAATCGTCCCCGTCAGACCCGCAATTTCCCCGTCGGATTTGATGTTCCGCCACCCGAGCGAACCTTAGCCCTTGCTAGGCTATGATTTCATCTCCACCCATATATTGCGAACAGATTTCACATGCGCCGTTCCCTAAAGCTCATCCACATTGATTCCTGTCTATCCTTGCTAAGTCGTCAGATCCTTGCCTTCACTCCCGCTAGGTGAATGAAGCAAACGAAATGTTTAGAATCTGTCGGTGAGTCGCAAACCTCGTCTCCGAACCCTGGCTAAAAGTGGTCTGATCTCGGATAGAAACAAGATTCTTTGATGGTGAGAAGGACCCCTGCTGCTGCTTGACTGTCGTTCATCCACATTACCTCTTTAGAAAAAGGGCAAACTTCCCATACGCCCTAAAGGAATATCGAACCCCTCGAACTCCATTTCTCTATCCACATGAACCGGAAAAAAAAATAAATAAACACAGGAAATGTATAATGAGAGAAGTGTCTAAATGGAAAGGTTGGCATCAACAAGGAGGGGAAGAAGGAGAATGCAAGGATCAACGAAGTCTACACCATCCCCGGCCCCGGCCGATCGAACCCCCGACCCTGCGCCCCAGCCGCCGCGCGACTCCGCTCCGCCTGGGCCTGCATCGAATGTGACACAGTCACCTCTGTCGTCAGCATGATCGTATCATGCTCATGCGGCGAGAGGATGTACTCCTCGCTCGAATTATCGCTGCTGTCGTGGCCTGGAAACGAGGTCGCCGTGGCAGTGGTTGTGGTGGTCGTTGCCGTTGGCTTCCTGGGGAAAGGCTCGGGGTCGTGGTGGCTGGCTTGGGTCTGTGACTGGCCGTGCTGCTGCGATCGGGACATGGAGCGCAGACGGTAGGCCTTGCTGCCGTAGGTGTTATGTTGGGGGTAGTTGTAGGGTCGCGATTTGTAGCGTGAGCCGTAGCTGCCCAGCACTTGCTTGAAGAGGGGTTTCAGGGTCGGGAGGCTGCCGGCGACGATGCCCATGTTGGATTCGACGCTATAATCAAGAAATAATGTTAGTATTCACGCCGCAGAAAGGGGCTGGGTTATATGGAGGGAGACCTACACAACCCAGATTGTGAGAGTAGAATAATCCCAGAGAAAGTCGCCCGTGCGACCGTAGTTGGGAAGCACGGTGAGCTTCACAATCGCTGCGGCGCAGGCACTGTACGCACAATTGGATCCGGTTAGTTCATTGTTGCTATACTATTTCAAAATGGAGTGTGGGGTCTTACAAGATACCCAATCCCAGGATGCATATCAAGGAAGCCTTGGTTCGTTTGTTGACTTGGAGATGTCTGTCCGGTGGTGATGTTAGGGTTATGTCTTTCCCAGCATACAATCGTATTTGCTAGACTTACCTGAGCATGAAGATCGGGAGAATGGCAAAGATCAAATCGGTGAGGATATTCAAAGCTGAAAGTATGTCAGGTAAGCGACAAGCAAGATCTCTCAACTAGCATGCTTACCTGTATTTGTATAACTCAATTTCAGCAGCTGTATCGGGGCAAAGCATTTCGACTTGACCGAGAAATCCCAAATGCTCCGCATGTCATGGCATTGGAAAATGAGTGTCTGGAAGCAGTCAGCATCACATTGTCATCTGTAAGACAAACCAGCACCACGTACGAAGAAACAAATTGTCGTGTAAATGAGCATCAGAGCTATATGCCGTCAGTTGGGTAATAACTAGGACATAGAAAAAGCTGCACTGACCGATGACCACCCAAATAAAAATGCGATAGCCCTTGCGCGGTGCGAACCGTAACAGGAACAGTCCGATGGAAATCTTGACGAGTCCAATGGCCCACATGTATATCGCCTGGGTAGCAAAGTTCAGATGCATTGCTTTGGTAGCTGTCCTTTCGACGTAGGCCGTATGTCGGCCCGCGCCGTAGATGACTTCTGGAATGATAATCCCCCATCCGCTGAGTGACTGATGTTCGCAACGTTAGTACTGCAGGTACAGGTGGGTGAGTCAGTAGATGATCCCGGGAAACTTACCAATATCATAGTCAACAGCATGGTATAATCCTCCGGCTCGGTCAGCTCGAGCGAATTGGTATGGGCCAAGGCAGAGACAGCACTTACATCAAACCCCACATTGCGAATGAGGAAAATGCGAACATACATGCGGGCGAGCACGGTGATTGCAGCCCCAGCAGTCACAATGCTTGTGGCCGCCAGGATGCGTGGCCCTTGATTGTCATTAGGAAGGCCCGCACCCCCCGGATGCGCGATGGTCGACATGCTCACCACAGGAAAACGAAGGACTAAGCTGAGCTAGCTAGCTATTTCCTGGGTGATGCTTGACCTCGGCCAGGTTATGAATATCTAGGAGCAGACAGAGCTGGTATGATGACCATGCCAAGGATAGGTGCATGAACTACGGGTCCGCCATCCGACCATGGAAGAGTCAGGAACACGAGAATCGAGATCCCGCAGGATGCAAAAGCTGCATTCGCTTGACTAAAGAATTCGATCTTCGCAGGATTCATCTCACAAAAATGGGCGTCCGGTCGCGACCGGATTTCCGGATCCAACGGTCGACCGTTCGATCTCGGACGACGATCAGGATCCGGTAGCAGACCCTGGACGGTGGCCATCTGATAGCAACAATGCACCACCCAAGTTGGTGCCTGCACCGATGCTTCTTTCTGGCCCTTGTCGTTCATTTACTGTTCCTATCCTAGTCCCTAGCAACATAGTCCAAGCCACGCATGATAGACCAAAAACCTGGCCAATGGACCGTGCGCCTAAGGGAGGGCCAGCCAGCCCAGGGTGGATCGGCCAGTGCCATCGGACCTGCCAAGTCGCTTCAACCTCGGCTTGGGCAGTTGATTTGCAGTGTCGCACCTGCACCCCTAAAATTGGGTGGATGGCCAGATTGATTAACTTTTTGGCCGGAGTGGACCCGGGTGGAGTGCAGTGGAGACAGGGATAGAGGGTTGACTGGAGAGACGGATGTCAATGATTTTGTGCTGTCGCCGGTTGCATCTCCAACCCTCACCAAACCAGTATATCAAAGTGATGCAATCTATAATCCCTGGTTAGTGCTCGCCAGTCCGCCTCTCAAATCCCGGTCATCCAGACTAGTTCTTCCCTAAGGCACCATTACATCCTTTCCCCTGGCCAAGGCCAGCCAGTCAGCACGTTGTTGCTAATTGACTTTGCTCGCCATGCTGTTGAGTGCGTGGGGGTTGGGTAGGGGGGACTTTGTTCTCTCCTCTTCTTCCTCGGTCTTAGCAATTCCGTTCCTTGTCTAATAGACTGAGCCATAGTGCAGTATGCAGCTAAGAGAGCTAGCTAGGTGGGCCGATCGATGCACTGTATGTTAGTAGCAGGCAATGCGCCGCCGTTAAATTGACAATCATTCCCCCATTCAACCTGCTTCTTCCCGCCCAGCCTCCTTAGCTCTTAACTTTCTTTCTGCTTCCTGCATCTCTTCTCCCTTCTCTTCCTTTTTCCTTCTGACCAGGAGTGGTGTGACATCTGCCATCGCCACCATGGTCGCCCTCCAGGCTCTTACTCTAGGCCTGCTGCTCTCAGGGTCGTGGGCCCTCCCCGCAGCCGAAACAGCAACGGCCA
Organism: Aspergillus uvarum CBS 121591; assembly: GCF_003184745.1. Lineage (NCBI taxonomy): Eukaryota > Fungi > Ascomycota > Eurotiomycetes > Eurotiales > Aspergillaceae > Aspergillus > Aspergillus uvarum. The sequence goes on from NW_020291335.1 coordinate 218,626, forward strand.
CCCTCCCCACGAGCGCCTCCAGCTCGACTGATGTGGCCTCGTCGCAGCTGGACCAGCTGAACTCCTTTGCCTACAACCTCACCACCGACACCTTGTCCACTCCGTCGGACAGCACCAAGCGCAGCGAGGGCACCTGCACTCTGGACAAGCTGCGTGTGCGTCGTGATTGGCGCACCTTCTCCAAGTCCCAGAAGAAGGCGTACATCAACTCCGTCCTCTGTCTACAGAAGCTGCCCTCGCGCACCCCGGCCGACCTGGTCCCGGGGGCGCGCACCCGCTACGACGACTTCGTGGCCACGCACATCAACCAGACCTTGGAGATCCACTACACGGGCACGTTCCTGGCATGGCACCGCTACTTTATCTTCGAGTTTGAGTCCGCCCTGCGCGATGAGTGCGGCTACACCGGCGACTACCCTTACTGGGACTGGGGTGCTGACGCCCACGATATGGAGAACTCGCCCGTCTTCGACGGCAGCGAGACCTCCATGTCCGGTAACGGAGCCCCCATCGCCGATCAACCGGACGTGATGCTGTACCTGGGTGACTACCCGGCCGTTGACCTCCCGCCCGGCACCGGTGGCGGCTGCATCACCAGCGGCCCGTTCAAGGACTACAAGGTCAACCTGGGCCCGGCTGTTCTCTCCTTGCCCGGAGGCAACACCTCGATGGCGGCTAACCCGCTGGCTTACAACCCCCGGTGTCTGAAGCGGTCGCTGACCACCGAGATCCTCAGCCGGTACAACACCTACCCCAAGATCGTCTCTTTAATCCTGGACAACGACGATGTCTGGGACTTCGAGATGACGATGCAAGGCATTCCCGGCAGCGGCTCGATTGGTGTCCACGGCGGTGGCCACTACTCCATGGGCGGCGATCCCGGCCGTGACGTCTACGTGAGCCCCGGTGATGTGGCCTTCTGGCACCACCACGGCATGATCGACCGCGTCTGGTGGATCTGGCAGAACCTCGACCGTCAGCACCGCCAGAATGCCATCTCCGGTACCGGCACGTTCATGAACAACCCCCCGTCGGCGAATACCACGCTTGACACTGTTATTGACATTGGCTATGCCAACGGTCAGCCCATTGCCATGCGCGATCTGATGAGCACGACTACCGGGCCTTTCTGCTACGTCTACCTTTAAGTGGACTGTATGATGGCTTTTGATTTTGGGTGCAAAAATTGCAATTTAGGAGGATTCAGATGGAAGCTTGTATATATGCATGATAGAACTTAACTAATGCATTAATGTGCTTATCGGAGAGTAGTTCTGTACACAGCATGTTGAACCGTAATAAGAGAGACATCCAGATTCACTTACACAGCAGATTCAGTACCCAGTGCAACCAGTGCCTCACCTCATAACCATCCCCGCCTTGATTTGAGCGTTGCGAATCTGCATGCCTGAGGCATCAGGATATCCGGATCTCCCGGATCGCCCATTTCCTCCACTCCAAGATGATAGCAACTAGTCTGACCACCACACCGCGTCTATGTATATGGAACATATCACCCTTCCTTGTCAGTCTGACTGGTCAACTGAGAACCTGGGAAATGGTGCACTCCTTCCTTCACCGGTGCCGACACTTCCAAGCTGTGCTGCTGCCGGGGTGATCGAATCACAGACCCTTGGCGGAGAAATCACTCAAGTGTGGATCCCTGTGAGACCCGCGGAAGCGGAAGTGACCGTTCCAGTCCACGGTCTAGATTTAGCTTCCTGGCCAAGGCGCCTGGTCCCTGGTTGAGATTCTGTTCTTGTGCGCTCGATTGAACGGAGGGGTTTTTGGATTTAGTGGTTGGTTGCCCTAGTCGGAGGGCCGATGCTCAGTTATCTGCTGGAAATCGGATCGATCAATACTTCCGGGAACTCACTTTAGGAAAATTGTCAGAATTTCAAGTCTTTGGTTCTTTTATCTTATAGGCACTTTGTTATGCGGCGGAAATGTCCTCTACAGTACAGAATGTGACTGTGAGGAAGCGAGGATCTGCCAACATCAGGCAATCAGCCCTGTCTTGGTCATGTGACCATTCGTGGTGCCTCAGGCATGAATGTCGGCTCCCGCTCGGTCCCTCCTTTCTCTCTGGTTATCTTATCTTCTTTCGATTCCCACCCCACACGCGGTAATGGAATCTATGTATGACTAGATCAAAGCTGTCCACCTGTCAGTGCAGGGATGGTCCAACGACCTCGTTAGCATAGAGAGGTGCCGTGATACGGAGGTCTTTCACAGGCCCAGACACTGCTCGTGCTGTTGATAGTGAGTGAGGGCATCTTGGTGGTGAAGATTTTTGGGACCTTGGGGAAGATAGGTGTCCAGGGACATGCTGTGCAGGGAGAAGAGTGATAGTAACAGTTTGATTTGCTGAAGTTAGCTGCAGCTCATGGCTCAGTCGATTGCAGAAGATACGAGGCAATTTGAGTATTCGTTGTTGTGTTGTTGTTCGGCAAGCTTGCTTGCCCTCTTTGCTCGGCATCCTGTCAACCCTGACTCGCCTGTCTATGATCTATGGCATATCCCAGCCTGATTCCTTCCGTGCAGTTGTACCGTACATATTCCCTTGGGTATATCCGCGATAGAAGACGTTGGCTATATATCCTAACATTATTATAACAGTATCTCCATACTCTGTTGTACTCCGATTATTCCCGGCCGTGGGTGGAGCATCGCCAACATTTCCGCCTTCTGAACCACTGCAAAAATTTTCACCCCGCGAAATTCGGCAAGATTCCCCTCTTTACCCCGCCATTCCCCCCCATCTTAGCTGTCTCCTGTGTAGCATCAAGCCTCCTTGCATTGTTGTTTCTTGCCCTGGATATTTTCTATATTTGTCCTTGAGGCACATAATATGATCGCCTCCGGGCAGATATGCGCTCTTACTTTGGCTAGTAACATGCCTCTGACCCCCAATATCATCACATGATCCCCTTGTAACGTCTCAACTCCCTCCACAGTGTGACATGTCGACAGCGCAAGGTGAAATGCGACGAAGCAAGGCCTGTATGCGGCCCCTGTGTCAAAGCCTCTCGAAACTGTGTCTTCTCCAACAACTGCATCTTTCGCCACTCCAGCGTCAACGATCTTTGCCGCGATCTGGGGAGCGGTTGGTTCCCGCAAGGGCCTCAGATATGGGTCCCGATTCCCTCGCCCCGTACAGTGGTTTCCTGTCTCACGGACGAACGAACGGCACTGACTCTTCCCCACAGTCACCTTTGTTCAGGTCATAGACCCATTTGCCGACGAAGAATTGACACCCTCGGTGAATGAACGCCATCATGATCACGAACCCCACCCAGTAGTCGCCTCGCCCTCGACAATCGCTACTGGAGAAGAGATTATAGCCCCGACTCCTGCTCGGAGCCCCGTGCCACCCGAACAGAATGGAATCTTGACAGCAGTCTTGATCCAGCACTTCCAGGCAGCTCCCGGTCAATGGCTGGACAGCTTCGACTCCAATGCGTATTACTCCATCAAGGTGCCCATCATGGCGGCTACGCGGCCGATGATGAGAGCGGCTGCCTGTGCCCTGGCCGCCAAACATTTGCACCGGCTCTGCCAGGGGGATTCCGTGCGGATATCTCAGCTCCCTCACCTGCGCAAAACCCCGCTGCAGTGGACAATTAGAGCTATCGATTGGAAGTACGAATCCGTGCGGCTCTACGACCAGGCTATCCACCACCTGAAAGAAGCCATTGCACTGGAAATCCCCGATGATCGGCGCGAGGAGATGTTCGCCGTGGTCGCGATCCTCTGCATGTATGAGCTGAGCGATGCCCCCAGCACCGAGTGGCGGGCTCACCTTAGCGCTCTGCCCTTCCTGTACTGCGGCAGCCCTGATGCCTGGAGTTCGACAGAGACGCTGCCTGATTCCCTGCTGCAAATTCCGCGCTCCGTGTTTTGGAGTCTCTACCGGCAGGACTGTCTCTCCGCATGTAGGTTCTCTTTCTTGCCGTGTGCTGTTCCCAATACACACTCTTCTAATGCCGTGGACCCAGTCATTAACGAGACCCAAACCCGCCTGGATCTCTCCGACCTCATCCTCTGGCGCAATTTCGGCCTGAGCATCTCTTCATACGGCCACCTCTTGCCCCCGTCGACTGCACCCACCACCCCTGCCATCCCCTCGGCCTCCCCTTCCCCTCGTATCTCCTCCCCAGCTTCCTGGCTCAACGAAGACACGCTCAGCAACGCTCTCATCTGGCTCACCGGCAAGATCATCAACTACATCACCAGCGGCGACGGAATCAACCCAGGCGACTACGAAAGCCCCCCAGACCAACGACCATCCTTCGGCACCACGCAAGAGGATCTGCTGAAACGATGGCAGCGACTCGACTTCGAGCTCCGCGCCTGGCACGACACCCTGCCAGTCTCTTTCACTCCCTGCGCGCGGACCCGTCTGTCCCTATCCACGGATCCCGGACCGATCGCGCGACGCCCCGTCCACGAGCACCACGACACCGATGACTCCCACCACCACCACCACCACCACCACCACAACAACAACAACACGACCATCGACGCCATCGTCTTCACAGTCCCCATGTGCGCCGTCACCATCCAGACCTACCACATGGCGCGTATCCTGCTGCTGAGCAACATGCCGCAGGAGGCCACCGCCATTCGGTCGACGGTGACCGCCCGCCTGCACAACTACCGGCGCATCGCGGGCGAGGTGGTGCGCCATGCCCGCGAGGTCTGCGGCATCAGTCTGGCCGGGCTGCCGGATGCCGTGCTCCCGCACACAGTGCAGCCGCTGTTCGTGGCGGGCCAGTGCTTCGAGGGGGTGCCCGAGCGGCGGTTGGTGGTGGACCTGTTGCGACGGGTTGAGTGCGAGACGGCGTGGGCGACTGAGTATCGCGTGCAGGATTTGCGGCGGCAGTGGGCGGCGGGGGGAGCGCTGGTGTGATGGCTTCGTATGTAGTGGCGCTTCTTTTTGGTGGTGGTATTATCGGTAGAGGTGTCTATGGCTCAGTGTTAGGGCTGGCGGGTCTGCCGCGGATGACGGGTACAGTACAGACAGCCCTACAGTCCCTGAGAATCGGCAGTATTTGCGGTGCATTGTTTGACTTAGACTCTGTAGCGTTATTCTTGTCTCACAGAGAGCATAGAGCAACCTGCAGCAGTGAGAATTGAGCGCCTCGATGCGCTGGCAATCGCTTACAAATGGCGATGACGTGAAGCTGCAATGCACTTTACTCATACATGCGAGTACTTACGTACACTAGTAGTGAAGAGGATACCCACAATGAAAGGCAATTCTCCCGAGCCGAAAGACGACAAGGTCTAGACCCATTGGCTGGACTAATCTAATCAATCCACTGTTCCCCACCGATTTCGTGTTCAAGCAATTAACGATAAACGATAAGAGCCGGACTCCGCAGAAAGAGGAGATCTTCCCGAGAGTGAAGGAATCCCTTCCGAGCCACCAATTCCTTCGCCTATCGCGGTCTCGAAGTGCGGTGACGATGGTGTGAGAACATGGAGATCCCACTTTAAAAATTTTTTTCATGACGAATTAAGCCTTCGAGGCTTATAAACGGCCTCTTCGGACGCGGCCTGCTCGTGCAAAGAGATATCTCAATACCATTCTCCAGAGCGAGAGGGACACCATACCGCAACCATGTCGCTGGTCGCGCATCTGTCGCGCTATGTCTGGGCTAGCATCTTATGCTCCTTAGGAGGGTTCTTGTTCGGGTGAGTTGTGTGCCCTCAGAGCTGCAGATTCACATTGAACTGGAACAGCCGCTAAACACTGACTCGATGGCAGGATGGACACCGGCATCATCGGATCAGTCGTCGTCATGGACCAGTTCACACAGAAATTCGGCTCCTTCTCATCCATCGTTCACGGACTCGTCGTCTCCGCCATCTTGATCCCCGCCGCTTTCTCCTCGTTCTTCGGCGGCAAACTAGCTGATTGGATCGGACGACCCAGGGCCATCAGTCTGGGGGGTCTTATCTTCGGGGTCGGGGCGGCCATCGAAGCGGGCGCCGTGCATCTGGCCATGTTCATTGTCGGTCGTGTCGTGGAGGGGCTCGGGGAGGGTCTGTATCTGGGGACGTTAGTCGTGTAAGTCTAACTACTCACCAGGCACTCGTTTGCTTGTCACGTTTGCTAATGAAGTCCATCGATCTGCACAGATACATCTGCGAGATCTCGCCTCCGAAGCAGCGAGGCCCGCTGACCACTGGCCCGCAGCTGTTCGTCACTATGGGCCTCGTCGTCGGCTTCTTCACCTGCTACGGTTGCGAGCGTCTGTCCTCTTCCATGGCGTGGCGTACCCCCTTTACCCTTCTGGCCGGCTTCTCCGCCCTTTTTGGCCTCGCGGCGTTCTTGTGGTTGCCCGAGTCCCCGCGGTGGCTTACCCTGCACAACCGCTCCGACGAGGCGACGCGCGCCTGGGAGTATCTCCAAGTCAGCCCGGCGGATCGGGAGGAGCTAAGCGAGGAAGACGACGACGAGGTCCACGAAGAGGCCGTCACGCACCCGCTGGCGCCGACGGGCAGCACTCTGGCCCCGAATACCCTTGAACAAGTCCTCTCGCGCCGCAGCGAGAGATCGATCCCTAAGAAGGGTGGCCACGAGACCAGCCTATTCGACGCATTCAAACCGGACGTGCGCAACCGGACGCTCTTGGGTCTGTTCCTGATGTCCATGCAGCAGCTTGCCGGCATTGACGGGGTCCTTTACGTACGATCTCTCCCCTGCCCGCCCCACCATTTTCACCACGCATACTAATGCAGGAAAATAGTACGCCCCGCTCCTCTTCGAACAAGCAGGCATGACGTCCGACCAAGCCAGCTTCCTCGCCTCCGGCGTGTCGGGGATCGTCATCTTCGCCGTGACGATCCCCGCCCTCATCTGCGCCGACAGCTGGGGCCGGCGCCACAACGTCATCCTCGGCGGCCTGGGGCTGACGGTCACCATGCTGGTGATCGGCGCGCTGTACGCCGCTGACGCCGTCCACGAGTCCACAGGCGCCGGCCGCTGGGTCGTCATCGTCGCCATCTATCTGTTTGCGGCCATCTACAGCGTCTCCTGGGCTGTCAGCTGCAAGGTCTACGCCGCCGAGATCCAGCCCCAGCGCACCCGCGCCTCGGCCACCTGTCTCGCGCACGGCGCCAACTGGATCTCAAACTTCTTTGTGGCCTTAATCACCCCCGTGCTCCTGGCGAAGAGTAGCTGCGCAGCGTACTTTTTGTTCGGGGGGTGTACACTCGTCACTGCGGCGGTTTGCTGGGTGTGGATGCCGGAAACGAAGGGGAAGTCGCTGGAGGAGGTGGAGCGGTCGTTTGTAAGGGGAAAGGAGGGTTGAGCGGGGATTCATTTGATTTAGAATGAATCTGGAATGTGATGCTGGTTGTACTACTGTGTCGATTGTTATCGGATCAGCCCCTTTAAGAACCCAGTTCTTCTCGGCGGGCATGGTACATAGTATTCGAAGAAGAATCAGAGATAACTGCTTACAGAGCTCAGATGGTCAGGCAAATTCATCTGGCATGGAAACAATCCACAGGACAATTTTGCAAATGTATTCCCATAATCCTCTTCCCTATCCACTCCCCTAGTTAGCTGTGTGGATGCAAACAAGCATATTTCCGCAACTGAATGCCCCTCCCCGTTGCCTCCTCTACATGCGTTCCCATGTCGATCAGACGAGGAATAATACAGAGAGGTTTGTATCTGAGTTCTCGGGTCAAGTTGACAGGGGTCAAGTTATTTGACATGACGACATCGAATGACAAACAGATGTATGGTCAGATCATCTCTGTATACTGGAATGAATCTTTAGTTCAGCTCTCATAGTGCCCCTGGTGTCGACTAGTAATATCGATAAGCCATCAGTCGCCATCGTAAAATCTATCGCCGTCCATGGCTCTAAATTTACTGTACAGCCCCTCGTTTGCTAACCTTCACATCCACACGGAACTCCTGCCACACATGACAACAATGCGCATCGCGATCCCAGTCAAACTTCGGGCCCGCCAGCTGAAAATCGTAGCTCAGCAACAGCTTTGCGATAGTCAGACGCAACACCCGCAGTCCCATGATCTTGCCCGGGCACGCATGGGTGCCCACCGAGAATGCCGAGAAAGCAGCCAGATCCGACTTGGGGGTCGGAGCAAGCCACCGTTCAGGGTTCCACCGATCGGGACTTTTGAAGTACCTTGCAGATCGGTGGATCGAATACTTATCGACGAAGACTTTGGCCTGCGCGCACAGCATTAGTAGCAATCATGGACAGTTGTAATCCCGATGCTAGACTCACCCCTTTGGGCACGTAGACGCCATCTACCTCTATGCCGGTGGAGATTCGGGCGCCCACGTCGTTCACTGGTGGCTGTAGTCGGAGACTTTCTTGGATACAGGCATTCAGATAAGCGATCTGGGACAGATTATCATCTGTGCAAACCTCTTCGCTGGAGATGGTGGTGCGGAGCTCGTGCTGGATTTTGGCGAGCGCTTTCGGGTGTTGTAGTAGATAGTAGAAGACGGCGGATGCGGCGGCTGAAACGGGGTCATATCCGCCGATTCTGTTATAAATCATTGTCAGCTTCATAGCATAGCAAGATTCGAATGGGAAGTCCGAGATATCCTCACACAAGAAGGCTGATATGCGCCATTGCGCGTTTCAACTCTGGCTTTCCGTCGGCCCCGTCCATGATCCCCAGCTTCTGCGCGACGATGCTTTCCCTGAACTCCTTGCGGTTGGTGAGTCTGCCAGACATATAGAACAATTAGACATGCCATATTTTCAGTCTAGAGTACCTGGAAGAAAACCTACTCCTGAATCCGACTAAACGTGTTCACCTGAACCCAATCCGTCGTCATAAGATGTCGAATCGCCCTCAGCAGAACCGCCGCGACAGCCGATGCCCCCGGCAAACGACCAATGTAAAACATCAGGTCCAAACCAGCAGTGTACACGTTGTCCCACCGCCGAAAATATTCGAATGTCTCTTTCGTGCTGGTGGGGATGGAATGACCGAGGAAGAAGTGTCCCATGCACTGCCAGATCAGCCGGTCCATCCCAGTCGTCAGATTGTATTGCTTCCCTTCGCGGGCTGCGATGTCCAGCTCCTCCTCCAACTCTGCCAAATAGGTCCGGTGAATCTGCTCCTGGCTTTGTGCGGGATAGGTTGCCAGAATCCCCTTGACTTGCGACCGCACACTGCGATGGTCCGTCCGCGTGGTGGCCGACTGAGCGGTGGTGTCTCCGATCACGACGTCGATTGCGAAACTGACGTTGTTCTGCGTGGGGGTGAAGCCTTTGGTGTACTCGTCCTTGTATATCTCGTCACGCGCTCGGGGGCTTGCGAAGGACAATTCGTTCGGGGAGATTCGGACGACCGGGCCTTTGTGGCGTCAGGTAAACGGTTCTGAGGAATAGGTGATTTGTAGCGTACCATATTTCTCATGCAAGTCTCGTAGCTTGGGGAGAAGTCTCCCTGAGTAGCGCGCGTGCATTGCCCATAGCTTTGGTCAAGGTTAGATTGGTTATGGAATGATTGGAGGCAAGCTGCGAACCGGAGACGCTGCTGCAATTGCCGGGCCCGGAAACTTGGCCAGAGGGTGGAAATATCGATCGTAAATCACAGTCGCGGCTAGAACCGCCACACCAATCTGGATACAATTACCGTCAGATTGCGTCTATCAGTAAAGATGACCGGTACTGACCAGAAGAATCAACATCATGTTGTCCGTTCATTGACCACCGTCGCTAGGTGGGCTGACGGCTGGCTTCAACCAACTAATATGACGAGCTCGCGACTGAGGTGAAAAAAGTCAAGTTTCGCGGCATCGAGTTGGGAATTACGAGACTTATGATAGATGCGATAGTGTGTGTAAGGTCTTGCAGGCATTTCAATCACATCATGTCTAGTGATTGGGACCGAATCGCCGGGTGTCGATCATGAGGGGATTGGGCAAGCCGGCTAGGGCTTATCATGTTTGGATCACCTCATCAGTCCCGCGAATACGATATCACCCGCACTATCCTCTTTCTGTCTGAAGCAATTCTGTTTTCACACCGATCATTGGTCATATCTGACTCCACTCGGGCATGGATGCTGTCACGATCGATTCTATATCCACTTTAAATGGTGGTGAGGATTTCCAATCTAGGGTTACCTCAAAGCCCATTGGTCCTTCTTTCGCGCCGCATGGGGCAAACCGATGTGATGAGAATATCAGATTATCCTGGATCCATATATGCATGTAGCTGGAATCAGAGCCGATCATGGATAGGTCCATTCTTGCTCAATTGCGCGTGATCAATGACACCTCTGCGCACGAGGAGGGATAAAGTCCGGTATATTCCACCCTATTTGATAATCCTGCTCACCGAACATTTTCTCTATGCTTGCCGGTTACTACTTGAGCCTTGAAAAGCAAACATGCGCGCAAAAATCCTTGCGGCCAAATCAGCCTTACCAGGTTCAAGCCCTGAGCCAACGGTTCGCGCCGCACGCGATGCTCTTGACAAAGCAACCCAGTACTCGATAGAGCAAATGAAAGAAGACAACCATTGGTGTGGCGAGCTACGGTCCAATGCAACCATCACAGCCGAATATGTTTTCCTGCGACTGTCCCTAGGTCTCGACCTCACCCAAGAAGCAAGGCCCCTAATTCAATGGCTACTCTCGCAGCAGAACTCAGACGGCTCCTGGGGAATTGCGCCCCACTATCCCGGTGACATTTCGACCTCGACCGAGGCGTACTTCGCTCTCAAAATCCTCCAGGTTCCACCAGAACACCCGGCGATGCGCAAAGCCTGTGAATATATTCGGAGTGTTGGGGGCGTGGCCAAAGTCCGCATATTCACTCGGTTCTACCTGGCAATGTTCGGGCTGTTCCCCTGGGACGCGGTACCGGAACTGCCGGCGGAGCTCATCTTCATGCCGGCCTGGGCCCCGATCAACATCTACAAATTTGCCTCGTGGGCGCGCAGCACGATCGTACCCTTGTTGATTGTGTCGCATCATCGCCCGATCTACCCTCTTCCTCCGGGTAGTGCAGCGAACGGTACATATTTGGATGAGCTATGGCTCGACCCTGGGAATAAATCGGTACCTTACCAACGGCCTGCGAGTACCAGTGGACTGAACTTACTGGTACCAATGTTCCTAGTTATTGATCGTGTCCTACATTTTCTGAATGGACTTCGACTTTTTCCTACTAGACGTTACAGTCGTCGCAGCTGTATCACTTGGATCCTCGACCATCAAGAAGACTCCGGCGACTGGGCCGGCATCTTCCCGCCTATGCATCTCGGCTTGCTGGCACTTACATTGGAAGGCTTCCAGCTCACTGATGCTCCCGTTGTCAAGGCCTTGGAATCTGTTGAGAGGTTCGCATGGGATGACCAACAAGGCCGGCGCATGCAGGCCTGCGTCTCCCCAACATGGGATACGATCCTCATGTCCATTGCCTTATGTGATGCCTCCCACCCCAAGGACAGCAAAAGACTACATCGCGCCATCAACTGGATTCAGAATCGTCAGCTCACGCAGCCCTACGGCGACTGGCAGGTCTACAGCCTCAAGGCCATCCCCGGAGGGTTCAGCTTCGAGTATTTCAACACCTGGTACCCCGACGTCGACGACACTGCGGCCGCGATTATCGCCTTCCTCAAGCACGGAACCGACCTCACGCACCACAACGTCATTCGCGGGGTGCTCTGGATTCTGGGCATGCAGAACAAAGACGGCGGTTGGGGCGCGTTCGACATCAACAACGATGCGCTCTTCCTGAACAAGATCCCATTCAGTGACATGGACAGTCTGTGCGATCCGTCATCGGCAGATGTCACGGGACGTGTGCTGGAAGCGTTTGGTCTCCTGTTTCGGAGCCCGGTTGCTCAATACGCGGGCTCAGACCTGCTGTCGCAGATGCGCGCTGCATCCGATCGTGCCATCGAGTATCTTGCGCAAACTCAGGAGCCGGATGGATCGTGGTACGGCCGCTGGGGATGCAACTACATCTACGGCACGAGTAATGTCCTCTGTGGTCTGGCGTATTTTACCAAGCACAGCAATCGCATCCCCGACTTGACATCGCGGGCCGTGCAATGGGTCCTGTCGATTCAAAATTCAGACGGGGGCTGGGGCGAAAGCCTGCAGACCTATCGATCGGGCAGTCGGGTTGGATTCGACCATGCCTCCACCGCGTCGCAGACGGGATGGGCTGTGATGGCATTGCTGCCCTATCTGGCTCCGAGTGCTCCCGCTATCGAGCGAGGTGTTGGCTACCTCATTCAGACGCAATCCAAGCAGGAAGGCAGTGGGAAAGGAGCCTCGTGGGAGGAGAGCCAGTATACTGGAACAGGATTTCCGAACTTTTTCTATCTTGGATATGCGCTCTATGCACATTACTTTCCGATGATGGCGCTGGGCAGGTATGTGCAGTTGGCGGGGACTCGTACTATTGAAGTCTTGTAGAAGAAGGAGATCTTTTGATTGGCCTTGCTCTTATGATGATGATGTGATGATTGGTTCTGTTTCGGTCTGGAGAGGCAGTTTCTCGTTGTGCCTCGAGATGACGATTTGTATAATGCAATTCATGGTCTGATATCGCTGAGTCAAGACACTTACGCCTTAATGTCGTGGGCTGGAGGTGTCAGATGATACCCACCCAATAGCTTCATTTTCTCTACGCTCTATTCCTCCCTCACAACACATTCTACGAAGATTCAAGTCCTCATCTTTCCTGCAGCCCTCGGAGTCAGAATTCCTCTCCAAGCTTTTCACTACCTTCAACCTCAAGTCTCATGCACAGATCTATCCGCGAATCCACGATGAGACTGGAACTCCTCCCTACGGAGATCATGGATCAAGTAAGCCCGTTAATCTTCATGTCCCGAGATTGTAACCGAATCATTGCGTCTAGATCCTCTCCTTCGTAGTGCAGTTCTTCTTGCCGAAGCCTCCTAAAAGCATGCCCTGCCTGGACAGAGGCAATCCAAAACGTGTTCTCGAAACAACTACTTCAGCCAGGCGACAGCTGGCCGTATTACGTCTTGCCGGTCGTGTCTTCTATCGCAGTGCCTCAGCCTTACTCTTCCAGGCCTTTATCGTAGAATGTCATTGTTCATATTCTCTGGAGCGCCTTGGCCGTCTATCACACAGCCCCTATGCTGCTTGTGTTCGTTACCTCAGGTTCGAATTTGATTACCTAGCATATTATAGACAAGCTAGCCCTTCTGCCCTCAACGACAACAGTCGATATATTCAACAGCTACAGTGGACCATCAACGATTGTCTTTCCCGGTTTCAAGGCCTGCAAGAGATCGTGTTCGACGAGCCTAATACCGACCTTTCACCAGTGTATATAGAACGTTATCTTGACACAGTCGCCGGGACCTTGCGCGACGCCGAGCTCCCCAATTTGTCCAGGCTTCACCTCCGCCCTGGAGGCTGTTCAGGATACACTCCGATTGATTTCTTTCACCGAAGTTCACCTGCGCTCGGGAACCTGGGCCACGGTCCTGACCAGGATGTGCTTCCTCGCGTCCCTGCTTCAATTGTACCTTAGAAGTAACGGGTATTCGTGGAATGGGACGCTTGTCGGCTTGCGTGAGGAAAGCGAGTTGGAGACCCGGTCACCTTACGACCGGCCTGCGCTGGGGCTACTCTATCGTCACATCAGCAGCAAGCGAGTCACCGCGGGTCTGCGGCCGTTGATGGCCACGCCCATGGAGCATTACCCTAGTATTCATACAGAGTTGTTGACGCGTGTTAGGCGGTATACTTGAGTAGGAATAGGTTAGCGTATGATGAAATCGTAAAGCCCACCTCTGCTCTGTCTCTTGCAGTCTGTGTTTGCTTTGTAAAGGTAACGAGTCAATCAAAGCCGATGACGTGCTATACGGCGCCAGGTAGTGATATTGTAATGATATCATCCTGAGGTCTTGCGGGGGAGTGATGACATTTCTAGGATACATCGCCAAGGTTGTCCGAGAAGCTTCAGAACTTCCTTTGAGGCTCTGTCGGTGAGCTCTCGGGGTTATGTGCCCCCGAATATTCCCACTGGCAAGGTGTCGTGAAATTTGCCATCCTGCCCGCGCCTCTCATATCAGACTTGGGGGTGCACTCGATTCAGCCTGTAGTATCATATAAAATGTCATTCGTCTTCATTGTGCTATTTCTTCCTTGATCCCTTGGTCATACGCTCTCCCATAGCAGAGGATACCTTATTGTCAGTCACTTTATAATCTCTTAGCGTTTCTGCATGTGGGCAAAGGTCTTGGCCGGCGACGCCGGTCTTCATCAGGTGTCACAACTACCATTTTCTTTTATATCTGGGCTCGTCTTGACGGGACGAAAGTATTCCCAGACTGAAGTCGTCGCTGTTGCTGCTCACTGCGAGCCTCCTCCTATTGATTAGCACTTTTTCGGTCACTTTTTAACTTCTCCATTCCAGATATAGCCAAGGATCATGGTCTCGCTGCTAGCGTCGTATACAAAAGTTCTCTGTAGCAATCAAGCTTCTGGAATCACCGAAAGGACACGTATTGTCGAAGCAAGAAGAGGCCTTTCGCTGCCTCACTCCCTGCGGGGTCAGCCAGGCTGTCATCACGTTATCTCGTTCATCTCAGCTGGGCTGGCATCATCTTGATATAAAGATCATCTCGCCACATGACTGACAGAGATTTTCCTGCAAGTTTGCGATTACGTATGCGGAACTGAACGTTCTTATTGTCTCCTATTCATGAGCCTAGGTGGCTGCCTAATTTCTATTGACAAGTTCAGCTGGTATAGCTTCATGTTCTCCACTTTGGGGTTTGCATGTGATCCTGCGCCGGTGACATGTGGTGCAAGCTCGTGGCTCAGTCAGTGTAGGCCCTGAATACATTCATGATATCGCCCTTCTTCACATTGTTCATCACCAGGAGCCTTTGTAAGCGAGATGGAGGCAGTATCAAACATCTAAACAACTTCTCACCATCACTAACTCTTCTTCTCTTTCTTTCTTTCTTTCTTTCTTTCTTCCTTCCTTCTTCCTTCAACCATCTCTCTTCCATCATCAATTTCTGTTCTTGTCAAACGACAACGTGAGTTCATCATCCACCTATCATCAACTATCACCTTCATCATCCATCTAACGAAGAGTTCTTTATCACAGATAGAAGAAACTAATAGAACCACCGTCAAACCTTTCATCTCATCCATCGATATCGTATCTATCGCCACGATGACAACTCTATCCATCGGCCAGCCGCGCTCGGTGGCATCGAACAACGATGTTCATGGCGAGGATGCGAGGGGAGAACGAAACACCACAAACATCGACTGCTGTGTGTGTTTTGAGAAGTTCCAACAAAACGAGGTAACTCGTGTTGGATGCGAGCACACTTACTGTCACGACTGCATCAAGGAGCTGTTCGTTAGATCACTCCACGATCAGACCCTGTTCCCGCCGAAGTGCTGCAGTCAAGAGATCCAGCTGGCACTCGTCGAGGGCCTCTTGAACGAGGAGGAACTTGACAACTTTAACAACCGCCACATCGAACATACCACAGCCCACCGCGTTTACTGCGGCAATCGTGCGTGCGGCGCGTTCATTCGCACAGAACTGATCACTGGCGACAGGGCCCGTTGCACCGGGTGCCTGAACGTGACATGTACAATGTGTATGTCGCCCTACCACTTTGGTACCGACTGTCCCCAAGATCCGGCCATCCAGAATACGCTCGCGCTCGCGAACCAAGAAGGGTGGCAACGGTGTTACTCGTGCCGTACAGTCGTGCAGCTTGCTCGGGGCTGTAATCATATGACGTGAGTGCATCCCTGAGACTAATAACCCCTTGAAACTGCCCCCGGATAGACAGGTATGTTAACATCAAGTGTTCCGTGATAGGTGTCATTGTGGTGCACAGTTCTGTTACCGATGCGGCGCCAGGTGGCGAACCTGCGCCTGCGCTCACTGGGGGGATGGACACCCTTTCGCGGAGCCGGAGTGGGTGATGCCGCCGCCGCTCGCCCGCGATCATGGCCCTGGCCGTCGCGGGGGCAATCGCAATCACAACAACGCCGTGCGCGCAATCCGAGTTCCTCCCCGCCGGAATATCGAGGAGCACGTGCGCGAACTCGAGCAGCGGATGCAGGAATTGCGAGAGTTCCGCAACATCGCACAGCACATGCGCGGGTGCCTAGCACTGGGACACTTCCGCCGCCGACACGACAGGGGCGAACGCGGCTTCCAGTGTGAACTGTGCCATTCTAACCACAGGTGGTACATTCTGGAGTGCCTGCGGTGCGGACGCCAGATCTGCGAGCGATGCCGTCGCAATTGGAACTGAGCTTTTCGGACGATACGGGAACTGCAAAACATACCATACCAACCATAAGTTGTGGGTTTTCGAGTGTCGTCGGACTCGGAACTGATTGCGGAATATGTCATACTACCCATAGGTGGCATATTCTCAAGCGTTATCGCACTCGACTAGTTGCGGGACCTGGATGTTGTGGACGGAAAGTCTTGGAGGAAATGCGTGAATTCGAAGTTTTGGTGCATGAAGATTTGGACAAAGTCGTGGAGACAAAACGGGTCTTGGGCATTTGAACTTCGGTGCATTTGGATTTTGGACGGGGTTTGGAGGCAAATTGGGAGTTTGAATGTGTTTTTTGAATGTTGATATGTGCTTTGGATGTTGATATGTGGTATCATGATTTGGACATGACGTTATGAAGCTGACGAATGTATCTATCGCATGTTCTACCTTGCCCAATATCACTGGAATATGGGTTGTGACATCAGCCTATCTGTCAGGATTCATAGAGGTAGTGCGTAAAGCTTTTGGGCGGGGGGTAGAGGAGTTAGTACGTTGGTCCCTTCTATTAGGGCTATTCGCTGGTTTGCGCTCTTGGACAACGGTGAGCTTGCAACACCATTAGGATGTACTGAAAGCGATGAATTACCCAACAGGGCATATGCATATCGCGTTCGGCAACTCTTAAACCTATCAAAGAATGTCAGCATCAACAGGCCCTTGAATCCCGACTCAAATCTCATAAGGCAGTCGAGTGAGGAGAATATTCGATGAAGCCGGGCTTAGGGTGGGCTGGTGCTAACCCTAACTCCGGTTCTATTCGGGGTAGTCTCACCCAGCCTCAGACGACAAACGCACCGCTTTCATCAATTATGGATGTTTTCACCATGATATGGCCGTCATATAGATGACATGGCCCAAGCCTATAGCACTATGTGCCCATCACGAGCCTAAAACATCACTCTTAACCAACTCCATTGAATCCGCTGCCTCGAGTTGGAGGAGCTGAACGATCGCATGGTGTAGGCACGCTCCTATGCACCAGAAAGAGCATTCTGATTGCGAGTATTGCCGGCCTCACGGTCAATATCCGGCCCGTTCAACAAGTACTGGGCTGTGGACAGGTCGCCAGAAGCCGCTGCCGCTGCGATCATCAAAGGCTTGCGCCCGCACCGCTCTCTAGCATTCTGATCCGCACTTTGCAAGCAGCAAAACGCGATGGCAGCCTCATGGGCGCAAGCAACGACCGAGACAAGGGTCGCCGACCAAGTCAATCCGCACAATCCAAGTGCCGCCACTGTTGAAAAGGAGCTTAAAAACACGGTATGCTCTCTGGACAGAGATTTTAAGATGGATACTGCCGCCGTGAAGGCTAGGATTGGTACCACTTTCTCGCAAAAGCCTCACAACGCGCTCATGGCCCCGTGACATGGTGGCAATGAGCAGGCAGCGATGAGTAGAAGAACAAGATACTGATCCTGTCCAGCAGTGAACTTGACAATACCTCCTGCTCACAGCAGGCTCCATGTAACAACGAATGGTACCTGCCATTGCTGATATTTGAGTCGGCATCACTTGACCAGGAAAGCCAGACCACCCTCTCATCGACGCGCCCTACG
Organism: Aspergillus uvarum CBS 121591; assembly: GCF_003184745.1. Lineage (NCBI taxonomy): Eukaryota > Fungi > Ascomycota > Eurotiomycetes > Eurotiales > Aspergillaceae > Aspergillus > Aspergillus uvarum. The sequence goes on from NW_020291335.1 coordinate 236,522, forward strand.
GCGCCAAAAGATGCAGATATGGTATATGCTCATGCACTGGTCTAGCGCCATGCTCCATTAGTAGTCTAACGACGTCTGCAAGCCGCGAGAGTCAAAGGATGAAACAGTGTTGTACGGTTAAGCTGGATGTTCCCATTTCTAATCCGACAACGTCAGTAACGCTTGAAGCGCGTGTCACACCAGCCTTGATCGGCATTTCTAACCGTAAGATATGTCAAGCACAAGAATGGGGCACTATATTCTCCTTTGAAGATGTGCGACGAACGTGAGCGGTCGACGGTGTCGTAGGCCGTGGTATGCACCACCAGCCGAATCACCTCGTTCTCCCTGTCTACATTGGTGATCGTCATGCAGCATGAGAGCAGCTTCTCACGCGCTGCACAGCCCCCTCCCCCCGTCAACTTTGGTTCTGGTCGGCTGTCGACGTTCCTGAGTAATACAGCCACGTGATGCAGGCGGTTCACCAGGCTGCTTCACATGTCGGTGTCGTCGCTAGTTCAACCAACCAACTAGCCACCAAAAATACAAGATATCATTCCATATCGCCCATTCCTGAGCTTCGTCAAATCGATTATAGCGGCCTTATGGCCATATCATATTGTCTCAAAAAACGGCGCGATGTCCTCATCACTGGGTTTTATACCCACCAACAGTTCCCTCGGCTCGAGACAGAAGATATTTGTCGGACGGGTCAAAAAAAGATCGGACGTCGTGCGCGAATTGCACAGTTGATATCATCTTCTGCGGGGCCTAACCCCGGAGAGCTGTCTCAGTCTCGCTGCGCGCCCGAGCATGTTCGATCCGGATAGTACTCAAAATCGTCTCCCCTTCGCCTGGCTTGTTGATGCGGTAGAGAATGCGCCGTGGTGTTGCGCGCTGCTTCGGGACGCTGGCGCCTTGGATGGAATCCCATCTCTTCGATATGGGACAGGGTAAATCGTGCCTGGCTGCTGAGACGACGCGAGGGATTTAAATACCTGGTTGAACTTCGTCATTTGCGCCGGGAATTGATCCAGCGTCCTGGCTATGTCCTAGAAAGATCCCACACATTACACCCTGTCACAAACACAATGGTGGTCTCTTGTCCATTGATCGCTTACCGGCATCAGTTCCACCGCCGTGGGCTCCCGGGTCAGCTCCGGCACGAAAGTCAATAACTCTTTGGCGTAGCCTGCAGCCACGATGGAAGCGTAACCATGCCATCGGTCCGATTTGTGGGTGTCGGCATAGTCACTGATCCCGCGGATCACCAGGCAGGGGAAATTATCCATCAGCCCGGCAGCTTCCATCTCCAGACAGATGATGTTCTTGGCTGTGCGGAGGTAGTCGCGAGTCGGGCCGTGGAGCATGACGCGGTCCGCGGAGCCGATGAGCCCATAGTGAATGACGGGCTCCTCGCTGTCCCGCGCTGGCCGCTGCATCAAGTAACGTGCGTCACATCGGCTGCAGTTCTTTGTACCAGCAGGATGCTCGTACTGGGCCTGGTACAGACGGTCTTCCGCGTCTGGACGTCGGTATTTGACAGCCATTTTGGGCCGATCCTGCAGAATCTTCCCGATTAGTTCCGGGATGCCGCTTTCCTGTATATCATGTTGTGCCTGGACTCTCTGAACTGCTTTCAAGAGGATAGTCGGTGGCTTTCCCAGCGATCCGGTCTGGACAAATTGGCCTTCGTGGACGATCTTTCCATGGTCGTACTGGACAACCCCTCCTGCCGGAATGTGTGAGCCGTTGCCACGAAGCGAGGGGGGGTCATCGATGAGCTAAAGAGAAAATTAAAACGGCAGCTTACCAGACTCGCCATGGGGAACTGAAACCACTACATCTCCGAGGCGGATATCATCGGCTGAGTCCTCAGCGGTTTTGGCTGGGATTCCGCCACCGATGCCCACCATCAGGCCGAAGCGGATTTTCGGGAAGCTGCGCAGGAGGTTGGTCGCCGTCGTACTTGCAGGTACCTTACCGGGCATCCCAGCACCGAGTGATGCAATGACGACCTTGTGCCGTCCCATGCGTCCGTAAGAATAGACGTTGGAATCGTTGAGGTCCTGCTGGAAAGCCGCAGGTGGCGCGTACGTTTCATCCAGCATCGCTGCTGCTGCCGCCAATTCGGGAGCCAGGGCACAAATCCAGCCCACCGTGTAATCTTCTCTGCTAAAGTCCTCAGTCACGCGATTGCGCTCCATGTATGACGGCCCCAGAGCCCTGCGTCGGTCCCTGAGTGCCATTCTGGAAAGACAAGGTCTAGCAAAATGATCCTCGAGAGAGCAAGAACAGAAGGAGGAAACAAGAAACGTGACAGAACTTGAGATGAATAAAGAAGTCGCTAAGCAGTCGTTGATCACGAGGAAGTGTGTGCCGCAAGCTCGCTTCGTGAAGATACTGAGTTAGGAACTGTTTGTGCTCCTGTCGCTCATTGTTAGCCTGAGAGGCTCGGGTCTTTATACACACACACACACACACACACACACTTTCGAATTGAGGGCCATGATGACGGTAAGCACAAAGTCGACTGTCTGCCCAAAAGAGCTGAAACACACACTCTGTTTGTCTCTCGAGAAAGGGAGAGATTACTCTGCCTGCGATAGGTAGTGAGAGAGTGTGTGAGATAGACAAAGTGAGGCGACGATTCACTCAGCCTTCCGGGATGGCCGTATCGACGACTCATGGTAATTTAAACCCCCACCACACTTCGCTAACGGGGTTTTGGTTTGTGATTGGCCGCTGCATTGATTCCAACACCTCCTGCGACACCTCAATTTGCCAGCAATTAACATCATTACCGAGCATAGCTCTGGCAGCTGGTCACAAGAGATCTGAAGGCGTAGTATGAGTCTACTCCAAGACTCAACAACTGGAAGCGATGTGTTATTTGCTCTGGCTCCTGCCACTCACAGTGATTCCTGCTCCGAACTTAGAGATCCTACAAAATCGGTCATGAGATAAGATCTGCTTGCTTCCAAGGCAGTTACAGAGGCCGAATTTGATGTCTGACATAGCATTATGGTAAGAGGATCGATTCCTGCCTAGCGCGCGGTGATGCGAGGGGTCCGCAGCATTGTTTCAGGAATGGCGGTCAAGAACCGGCCGGACAGAGGGTGGATAGGTTAATAGAGCGAAATGTGAAGAAGAGGATTATTATGGATGGGTAACAAAAAGGAAACAAAGAGAAAAGAAGAGCCCATAATGAGGCCGGGAGTGGAAAGCGCCCGGATCGCTTCGTTAGGTTGCTGCCGGGCAGTGGCTATGCAGGCACAGTCCAACGTTTTAATTGACTTTGCAGTACATGACAGGACATATCCGGCGCGACAGATGAAGCATAGCTGTAGGTACAGGACAGTACAGGACAGTACAGTACAGTACAGGACATTACTTCCCAACGTAGGTCTTTGGGCAGTTGGCGGGCATCTTGTAATATCAACATGGATCAGGAAGTTATCCTTGGAATTTCCTTACCATGCGCCCCAGCCGCATCGAATTTTTGTACATTACCAAATACAAAGTCACCACGTGGTCGACGTGGAGTGGTAATTGAGGTAATGAGCTGGCTGAGTCTAGCTAGGTAACCTTATCAGCCAACTGCACCATAAGATACGTACTGTACTGCATATTCGATAGGTCAGCTGCTCCTGTTGGAACGTTTAGCCTTCCTCCATGCGCGCGCTCCACTCTTTGAACCCAGAACTGCACCTAAGAAACTTCGAAGTCGGATGAACTAGTGTTCTTTCTATATACCTTTGAGCTTTGGGGTGTTGCCTCTTGCGTCTATACAGTTCAGCCCTGCAGCTTGTAAGTCTCGTGATGTTTTAATGCCGGCGTCACCGAGCCTGACTGTGAATCAGGGGGAAATTTTCCTCGGTGGTGGATGACGCCGAAAGTCGTTGTTTGGTCCAGTTTCATCAGTACGGTTTTAACCAGTCATTGAAGATGATCTGCTCGAACCACTGGCTCAGCTCCTACATCTCTTGTCCGTCTACATTGAACATGCTGTGACTAACAGAAGCAAGTGCACGATACTATCCTGCTGCCGCTTGTTACATCCAGGAGCGAGCGGGGTAATTCGGAATCTCGCGCGGCCCGGCCCGGGGGGAAGCTTGGCTACATTTCTTCTTCTAGTCGGATAATCTTCGAATTCTTTTTGCATATATTCGCATCATGATGATTATCCCACTTTCCAACCTGAGATGCGGTCGCATCGGCTTACCCAGATCCAGCAACCCGCTCGATCTCATCCCGTGACTCAGATTCACTCATAAGCAGCAATCGCACTGGCGAAGGCAGCATCGACCGTCGCAATGGCCGAGGCAATAGTCGTCTTGTCGGTCGAGGTGACCTTGGCCTCCAAGTCCGCACCAAGCTGGTCGGTCTCGGTCTTGAGGGTCTGAACCGACGTGAGCAGGGTGGAGGAGACGCCAGCAGAGGCGGCGGTGGATTCCTGCATCTTCAATCAGTCTCGCCGCGCACTTGATGACAGGTGCAATGGTCTTACCTTGGCAATAATCTCGTCCAGGGTCGCGACGATGAGCACGGCCAGAGTGGACACCTCGGACGTGATGCTCGAGCTGTCCGCGGTGCTGAAAGTCGAGGCAGCCACCGTGTCGGTGATGGCGGTGTCCAGGGCACTCTTGACGTTGTTGTAGTCAGTCAGAATACCCAGGGCAGCCAACAGGTCGCCGGTCCAGGCGGTCACGTCGGTTTTGAGGGTCGACACATCGGTGTAGATCGTCTTCAGGTCCGTCAAGACCGTCGCCGCATCGCGTCGGGCAATGGGGCCTGCCTGGGCGAGGGCACCCAACGCAGCAACAAGGAGAGATTTGCAGAGCATAGTGGAACAGAAATTAGCTGGATGAGAAGACTGGCTTGTTGGGGCTGCTGATTTCCGTGATGTTCTTGTGGGATGTCGATTTCGTGGGAATCGATCGCGTTTAAATATCCCTAGATGGTGGAGCATGCGCTCTCTCTGGTCGTCTCATTGCGAGGGGAAGTCGACCGCTAACACAGAATAGCCACGGAGAATGAAGTCGCCATTCCAGCCTGCAATGCTTCATTCTCTGCAATAGCGCCGCAGGTTGATGCAACCCCCTCATTAATCTATTCTTTCGCTTTTTTGCCAACGCTTTTTTCACGTGTTGATGGTGAGGGCCGAGGAACCATGCAAAATGACCTTGGGAACGCAAACAACGCAGTCAGCAACATGTACCTGCCTTCTGCGGGCTTGTTTGATTGGAGTCTTCTTGGGACCTTCTTGCGGGCTATTCGAGAGACTTCGGCTTGGCCTTAGGGCATGTCCTCTCGAGGTCGTTCCTCAAGTCAACATTAACAAGTGTGTCTTTCGTGAGCAGACAGTCTTCTGCTGCGATGTCGTATGCAACACCAACAGCCGCTTTGCTCTGGAGAGTATCTTTACTCCATGAGCCTAGCCTAGATCCGACCGAGGTCGAAGTATAGCCAGGTCGACCTGGCTGCAGAAACTTGTGATTCCAAGGAGCCAATTCTGCACTGCTGCCTTTCCACCAGGCGGATGGCAGGTGACCCAGTGTGGTTCTAGGCTGAGCTGAGAAGGTAATATCTCCGCTACCCCGGATATTGTATAGGCCTGGTAGAAAAGCAGTCCCTGATCGACGCCGAGTGGATGACCCCGCTCGAACGCTCGGATATTAATCTAGACTCCGCACCACCAGCCGCCCTCCACTCTATGCGTAGGTGACCATTGGATCCAATTCGTTTGTGGCGTCGGAATGCTCCAGAATGCACCATTGGCCCACAGACCAAGCATCGTGTCGATCTCTTGCAGAGACGGAGTAGATTGGTGGCTAAACTGGGGGGGGGGGGAAGTAGCAGACACAGTTTGCAGCCGGGCGGGAAGGTGAAATACTTCGACCTGCGGAGAGAACCGGCCATGGTTTGAAGTAACAACACCTTTACATTAGGCTATTTGGCACTTGCTGCTAAAGCCAACCGTGGCTCTGATTGCGTGATGGCTGGGGAAGGGGGGTGGGGGGTGGGTGTTCCTAGCTGGAACAAGAAGCCATGGGCGCGGCGGCGGCTGTGCCATGGGAAGGTAAAGAGAAAACCAAAAAGAAAAAGGGAGTGCATCATCCGTGAATCGAACACGGGCCTCATCGATGGCAACGATGAATTCTACCACTAGACCAATGATGCTTCTGTGATATAATTTCCGTTTAATTTGCACCATGGCCTTTTACTCCTTAACTACAATCACCAACCCTCCCTTCCTTGATCCACCATGAACAAACATTAAAGCCTTTAGCCACAATCTCATCAAGTTGCCAAATTCCCATTCTTCCATCAATATGATGACGCTGTCCTCGTTTGTAAAAGGTCGGATTGACTCAAGACTCAAGAATAGACGTCATTACGCTTTCTGGTACCCAGCACACACAAGCTACGTAGCCGTGGTATATCACTGCCGATATATCCTTGCACCGTTGTCCTCATCCCCAGCATCGACAAGACTTTTTGTCCTAGCGACGCCCTATCGCGGCTCCATAGAACCCACTTCATCTATCCTCAAGGTTCACGCAGACCAACAAATCACAATACAACTCCCAGTCAAGCAACATCCCGTGTCCAGGGTGCCGTCCACCACTCATAGCAAAAGCAACCAGAAAATCCACCTCATCTCGGTCATGAATCAGACTGCCACCCCCTCGAATACGAAAGCTGGCGATGCCACGTCCAATGCGAGTCGGACAGGCATTGGCCACCGCGTAGGGATCGTCCCGCGCTGCAGTCGTCGCCCTTGACATCATCGCCACTAACGATTGCTTATCTGCCCGCCAATGCTGTCATCCCACCGAACCCTTGCTGCTGGAGAAGAGTATACTCGCACAAAACCGCGAGGATACCCTTCCACCGCACTTTGCGATCGGCACTCTAAGCCTCCTCACAATCAAGAACAAGTGAGGTGTTTAGCGCCACTGACGTACGCCCCGTCATGGTATTTCAGCATGGAGTTGGGGATATATACGCCTGTCTCAACCCCAGCCTTCCCATTCTCCACTACACTATCCAGATCCACTTCAGCAAGCTTATACTCTATTCTCTTGACACTCAGCCTCCAAGCACCCAACGCCTAGCGTTTACTACCTACCTAGCACTCAGATTTGAGACAACAAAACCAACCAACATGCCTCTCTTCCACCGCAACTCGCTCTCCAGCTCGTCCGACCGCAGCATCGACGACCCCAACACCCACAACTACTCGCACCGCTCCCATCGCTCGCACCACTCCACTTCCCCACGCTCCAGCCTCTCCTCTTCCTCCTCCTCCTCCCGCCGTCGCAGCAGTAGCCACAGCTACGGCCACCACAGCCACAGCGGAAGCACCCACGGCCACTCGCGCTTCAGCTTCGGCAGCCGTCGCCACCAGGAGGACCCCTCCGTCCTCGCCGCCAAAGAGCAGGTCTCGCGCGCTGAGGCCGCCGAGCGTGAAGCCGACCGCGCCCTCCTGGCTTCCCGCCGGGCCGTGCAAGATGCCCGCGAGCATGTGAGGCGTCTGGACGAGGAGGCGCGCATCGAGTATGTTCTTCCCGTCCATTCCCTGCACATTCCCTCACCTTTCTGTCGTGGCTCTCTTGAAACTAACGAGTTCGTGATGCAGAGCCCGCGCCGCCAAGATGAAACAGGACCAGGTCAAGTCGATTACGAAACGGGCCAAGCCGCTGGGACGTAAGTGATTCGTTGCCGTGCTGTATACCTGGCTTGGGGGTTTGAGGTTGGTGCTGATGGACCGTGTGTGTGTGTGGTTTAGGGCATGTTTGAGGGGAGTGAGTGCTCGATGCGCTCCGGATGCTTGATGTACTGTACTATTATTGTCGATTTCCTTCTTAGCGTAGTGGGCTTGGGCTTTTGAGCGATGATTCTTGGTTTAGCGATGTGACGTGGACTGTACGATATGAGAGTGTACGATATGAAATGATATGCATAGAGGGTGGCAATTTATGATTCGTTGATGTGCGTGTGCAACGTCACTTGCGCCGATCTGGTCGTATTTGTCTTATTAAGTCCGTTAGTCCTCTTGGCCAATACCATCCTCCGTCTACTGTCGACTCTCCTTGATGATGTCCGCCGCCTTCTCGGCCACCGCAAAAACAGTGGCCTGGATGTTTCCCCGTGGGATCAGAGGAATGACTCCCGCATCCACCACGCGCAGCTTGCGACACCCGTACACCCTCAGCTTGTCATCCACCACGCCCCCGATCTCCTGCGGCAGCATGGCTGTGGTCCCGACCACATGGTAGTGGGCCACAATGCGGTCCCGCGTCAGCCTCCGCGCCGTCTCCAAATCGCTCACCCGCTCCGGATGGTGCAGTCGCCGACCGTCGGGTTTCAGCAGCGAAGCCATCGGCTCCGTCTCCGCCACGGTCTCCAGCCAGTGGACATGGCGTGCCTGCAGCTCGACGTCCAGCGGATGCGCCAGCAGCTGCGGGTCGAAGGTGGGGAGGGCGGTGGCGTCGGCGGAGGCGAGGTGGACGCTGCCGCGCGAGAAAGGCCGGTTGAGCACGGCCACGATGCTCACGAAACACTCTGGTTCCGTCATGGCGAAGATCCCCTTGGGGCTGGGACCCTTTTCGGGTGTGATTTGGAAGGGCGCGAGCGTGTACTGCCCCGTCGGTTCCTCGGGGTCCTCGAGCAGCCGCCGGAGGAGACGGTACTGCGCGGCCCGGTTGGGTGGTACCTCCTCATCGTCGAGATACTTGTCCAGCAGGGCCTGGAGCTCCCCGTCTTGCAGCCCCGGCAAGGTCAAGAATGCGGACGAGATGGGACACAGACCCAGCGGCCCTGCGCCCGAGGCTTGCCATGCTTGCATGGCGGCTTGAGCGATTTCCGGATTGCGCAGTGCTTCGCCGGTGATCTGCCCGTCAGCAACCTCCCAGCTAAAGGGAACGAACCCGTGCTCCTGCAGGTTCTCGCCGACGTTGGGGTTGTCGACGAGGGCCTCGATGCCATGCGTCTGGAGTAGGTCGGCATTGCCGATGCCTGACAGCTCGAGGAGGTGTGGTGTTTTGACGGCGCCGGCCGCGAGAATCACCTCGGCCCCAGCATGGACGGTCCGCCGCTCCCCGTCCTTCCCGACGAATTGTACCCCGGTCGCGTTGACCTCCCCGTGATCGGGCTTCTTGAGCAGAATCTTCTCCACGAGGGCCTCGGTGACGACGCGCAGATTCGGCCGTTGAGCGATCTCAGGATTGTAGTAAGCGACTCCGGCGTGGCTGCGCGCTCGCGAGGTCGCGTGGACCGTGCCGGGGTTGACAAAGGCTCCGCTGGCCTGGCCTGACATCGGATCGCCGGTGATGCAGTGGCTGAGCGTCTCGAATGTCCGAGGCCATGCCGAATTGAAGGTGGGGAATGGCCCCTCTCCGAACGAGACATGGATCGGCCCATCGGTGCCCTGAATCGCTGGATCGATATACCCAAGCGACAGCTGATCGCGGATCTCGTCCGACGGTGGGGTGAAGGTTTGCGATTTGCGTAGATAGCGCGACAGCGACTCCCAGTTCCATCCAGCATTGCCGAGCTGCTCCCACGTATCGATGTCGGAGCGACTGGGGTAGATGGCCATTCCTAAGTTTATGGCCGAGGAGCCACCCAAAGTGCGCCCCCGAGGCTCAGCGATGCATCGGCCATTGAGGGCTTCCTGGTTTTCACGCAGGGAGTGTCAGTGTGCATAAGACGGCGGCTTTTGAGATCTGATGGTTCTTTCCTACCTGCGGGGGACTGGTAAGACACCAGTCGAACTCGGGATCAAAATAGGTGCTGGCTGCTAGTCCAGGCACAGCGATTCGCGGGTCATCGACGCGATTACTTCCTGCCTCGAGCACCAGAGCGCTCACAGTGGGGTCTTCGGTCAGTCGGTTGGCGACGACCAGGCCGGCAGTTCCTCCGCCCACGACGAGATAGTCGTAGCTCTGGCGCAGATCCGAAAGCGAGGCAGTACCTGTGGTCATCCTGTCTTGGGCAATTGTTCGAGTCGAACTCGAAAGGAGGAGGATCGGGCGGCGTGTCCTGGGGTAGGGGGGACGAGTTTGTGGCCCAAGGATTTAAGTAGGGAGCATTCGTCCCTCTGCCCCGCAGCCTCGTTGCGGCCATGATAACGGAGCATGATATGAGTGGAGTCCTCACTGGAGCTTATAATCATTAGTAGGCAATGGGAAGAAAGAATCTCCCTCGGACAACTGCCGTGAGTGGCATTCAGACGAGGAAACTAATCACTCGCAGCCCCCTCCCAATAGGCAGTTCGAGTCAACTGCCAGCGATGAAGCAAAATTTCGGCATCTGCTAAGCATAATTTGGCTTGCACCAGTCCCACGTGTGATTCATGACCGGAAGAGGGGGATGGCAAGCCTCGCACTTGAAGGCGCCGTCTCTGCGCTGGACCGAGCGATGCACGGCCGATCCATCCCGCTTCGGTAACACCAGCCCTAGACTAAGTACCAGTTCGGTCTCGAAGGATTCAGAGTGGATAAAACAACACTGCTGGCTTGCTGGCCGGCTTCAATTGCCGGTTCTGTAGAGTATCTGCATTGCTTCCCATGCCGCGCGATCCTGCATTTCAGCATGTCTGGATCATATCTTCAAATGATAGGGCTCGAGTGCTTCACCTCCCTCTTTCCATCCAGCCGTGGTGATGCTTCTTCCCTAACCTCCTTTCAGGAGTTGCCGGCAAAGGCGTCGAGATGGTGATCGCTTATGAATCGCGTGATCCTGTCATTGTGGTCACTGTCTTCGGTGCTCTGGCCACTTTGACCACCGCGTTGCGCTTTTAAGCCCTGCGCTTGCGTCAAGTCGAGCCTGACTTGCCGGAGTACCTAATAATTGCAGCCCTGGTGTGTATCCCTGCTCACTCTGACAGAGTCAAGGCTAACGTCTCTGTTCTGCAGCCGGAGTTGGCAATCATTTGTGCGAACTTGCCGCTCCTCAAGTCCGTCCTATCGCGCATATTCCCGCGGATAGAAAGTATGAAGTTTCCGATGGCCAGACATTCGAGCGGTTACTAGAGCAGGGAGGGATCTATCCCCTGGATCGATTCGACCATGAACCCATCCAGACCAAGGTCAGCACTGGATCTGCTTGTCTCGACCACTCAGACCATCGACGGGGACCAGCAGGATTTGAAGACTCATGGGTCACCGCATGGGATCAACATCGTCCATGATATTGACATCGAGTATCGCCCAGCACGCAGGAGAGCATTCTAGCCAGCCACAGGCATGTACGCGGTGGAAAGCTCGCATGTCGTCAATATTTGCAACTGGCAATGTGCAGATTCAGTGCATCAATAGAATCTCTGCTCTGTTACAGAGGTCATCGACCGAGATTGACTGAACAGAGAGGACAGGTAGTTTCTGATGCTGTTCTCGAAGGAGTCGTGTAGGGCGGTGTGGAAGGGAGGAAAGGCGATAAGATAAGAACGGTCACATGACCCTCCACGGTCGGGGCTTCCCCAATTCTCCCCCGCATTTTCTCACCTAAACAAACCACATTCGCCCATCTTGCATCCATTTGTTCCTTCAACCCTTCCTCGATCATGCGTCATGAACAGTTCCTGCTACACGTGTCGTCGCAGGCATGTCGAATGCCAAATGTCTCAGCCCCCGTGTAAGAAGTGCCAGAAGGCTGGGCTTGAATGCCTCCAAAAGAGGCCCCTTCGCTGGGTCAAGGGCGCAACTTTCCGCGGCACTGCGAAGCCTTCCACATCCACAGGGAACGCCCCGCAACTCAAGCAGATATCCCCACCTCAGTCTGACTCTGAAATCACGGTTCTGAATGGGGTAGACCTGCGGCATACCGGAGCTGTGGAAAGTCTCCCCCCCCGCATACCTTTCAGCTTAGACGAACCCGTCACCCGAGGTCTGCACGAGGATTCTCGATACTACCTGAACTACTGTCAGTGTGCTGTTGATCAACATTCGGTCGCGAGGTGTGACTGACATCCACGACAGACAGCAAATGCGTATGCAAGCTGTTTGTCATGTTCGATAGCCAACGCAATCCCCTCAGACAGCTCATCCCCGCGGCAATCGCCCATCCCGTGCTGATGGCGTCCGTCAGCGCTCTCGCAGCACGACACCGAGCAAATGCTACTCAGACGTTCGAACAGGTCCAAGCAAGAGATTACTCACGGGCGCTGAAGCCTCGCTACAACGCTTCCTTATACAAATACCAGGCGATCAAAGGGCTTTCGCAGGCCCTGAGCGACGGAACAACTTCGGTCGATATCTTGATCATCAGCGCATTCTTGTTGATTCTTCTGGACCTATTCGAGTCGGGCAATGATAATTGGAATTTTCACGTTGAAGGGGTCAAAAAACTCATTGCGGGGATTCAGATTCCGGCGAGCTCGCGGGAGCTGGGAACAACCATTGAAGGGATGTGCGAATTCGCTATGCGACAGGTCTACTTGTACGATACTTCTCAACAGCCTCCCTTTCGTCTGATTGAGATAGGCTGACTTGTGGTATCATCGCAGAGTTGATACTCTAGGTACGACCTTCACGCGTCCTGGGTTGCTAGCCACCTCCGAATCCAATCAGCCATCCACGGCCCTCCAGATGAGCGTTGACAAGGCTTACCTTGGTTGTCCGGAATACTTCCTGAGTGCTCTTCGTTCTTTCTCGGCAGCTAGGGACTGCCTGGCGAGCCCCGGGTGCCTTGACACCATCGATGCGTATTCGCTGCTTCAAACTATCCAGGTCTCACTGGAGTCTACGCAGAGTTTTGACTGCCATGCCTGGGCTACGGAGCTTGAGCCTTCTCTGTCGACTTTCACTGGGCCAGCACAATCTATCCAACTGTTGGAAAAGCTGGGCCAGGCCTATAAATTGGGGACATTGATCTACGGTTGGCGTGTCTGCGATGTGTTCACGGGAGACTCGACTCCGTTGGATGACATAGTCGGGGAGCTGATCGATACTGTTGCTGCGCTACGGAGCAATGAGGCGCTGTTCAAATGCATCCTCTGGCCCTTGTTCGTTGCAGGCCTGGAATCTCAGGATGCGTACCAGAGGCAGTTGGTGGGTGATTGCCTTCGCAGATTCTGGTTCGAAACCAAGTGTATCAACGTGATCAATGCGGAGAAGATTCTGCAGAGATTCTGGGCCGAGGCCGAGCAGAAACCGAATTCGAGGTCCAATTGGATCTTCAGCATGGGACAGGTAGATGGCGATTGGCTTCTGATATGATTGTGCTGAGTGAGTATAGTAGTAGCATTCAGAGAGCGCCATTGAAGCCATCCACGTCATTTGGAGCTGCCCGCCGGTCGCACTAATCGGCAGTTGATTGGCCAGACTTTGCCCCACTCCAAAAGACTTCCCGATCCGGTTAGAGCCATCCCCCGGCCTGAGGCTTCGCGAGGCAAAGAAGACATCGAATTTCCCCGCCGACAGTCAATCATCGTCCCAAGATTGGTGATTCTGCCTTAAGTGGCCTCTGCATTGCATGACCAGCCTCGAAAACGAGCGGTTTATCAGCATGGGGATTATAAATCATCACCATGAGCACATCGCGGCTGGGTCGCGCAGGACTATAAAGATCCCCAACTTCTTCTCTCCTCAGTGACCCAGACATTCTTCAGGATCCAATCTATTGCTTTCTGACCTTCAGTCAATCTATTCTCACCACTGCCAACATGTGCCACAACGAAGTTGAACTCAACGGCTGGACTAGCGTTCCTGTCAACGCTGGTGCCATCTTCAAGGATCAGCCTTTCATCGCCGCACCTGGCCCTCTCTCGATTGACGAGATCAAGTTTCCTTCCGACGATCCCGTTGTTGCAAAGACTCAGGAGTATGCTCAGGCCGTTCTCCATCCACAGACCTTCAATCACTCGATGAGAGTGTACTACTATGGTAAGTCTCTTTGAACGAACGAGGGTCACAGCAACTAATCTCGATCTGCAGGGATGGCTATCGCCAAACAACAGTTCCCCAAGCAAGCCGCTACTTTCAGTCCTGCTACCTGGGCGTTGCTCTGTCTTCTGCACGATCTCGGTACCGCCGAGGAGAACCTGACGGCTACCCGGATGTCCTTCGATCTCTACGGAGGCATCAAAGCTCTGCAGGTCCTCAAAGACTTCGGCGCTACAACTGATCAGGCCGAAGCAGTCGCCGAAGGGATTATCAGACACCAGGACATGGGCGTAGACGGGACCATCACCTTCTTCGGCCAGCTCATCCAACTAGCGACCCTGTATGACAATGTGGGTGACCACCCCCACGTGAAGGACTTCAGCAGGATCCTGCACGATACCACTCGAGAGGAGGTCAACCAGGCGCACCCGCGACAGCGCTGGTGCTCGTTCTTCGCGGACGTTATCCGGAAGGAGGAAACCGTCAAGCCTTGGTGCCATTCCACGCATATTGTAGAGTTCGACAGTCAGGTCGAGGGGAACACTCTGATGAAGAAGTGGGAGTGAATTTTTCGGGTTGTTGTTTGATGTATGCACGGAAGCTATGAATTTATTTGATTGCATGAAGGTCAATCTACACAAGTGTTCCATTGCCAAACCATCTGGTTCGATTTCACGTATGTGATGTTTTGCTGGTGTTCAGATCGGGCCGACTCATTCAAAATGAGGCGATATTTCACGATCGGCTCGATGGTGGCTGCAGCACAGGTCTGACGCGCAGGAGAATCTACTGGTATGAGGTCCAAGCCCACAATAGGTGTTAATGTAAACTACAGTCTCTGGAAACTCCTACCTTGATATATAACCTCAGCGCATGCCGGACCGAAACCGTTCTACGGTAAAAGGAATATACCACACGAATTCGTCTGCAATAGACATCTATCTCGAGCCGCCTAGAAGTCCCATGACAAATGTGTTGGATAGACCTATCAACGTTGCGCTTATATGATGTGTGTCATGCAAGATTGTATTCAGGTATGCCGTTCGATTCTATTGACTCGGCCCTGCAAGCAGTTGCTGCACCCGGGCCGGACAAGTGGCAAATGAACCAATATTGCGATCGAGCCTGAGGTCCGAGCCGGTCTTTCCTGTATGGAAGTCCAAATGCAGGGCACACCAATGACCGGAGTGTAATGGCTGGTATCCCTACGACTGGGGTGATAGGTGAGATGATACCAACTCAATCTGTGCGTTGGAAACGTCCCTTGGACCGAAACGGAAGTACTGTACCCTTAGACACGTCCTATCAGCTTATGCAATAGCCTCTTGAGTAGCACGTTCTAGAGAACGGACTGGGCCCAGAATCAAGGCCATTGCACCATCTACATTTCAGTGAGAGGTAATGTATCGGGCTGGCATCCTGCAGTGTCCTTCGACCACGCTCGATTTTGGAGCCAGTAGATAGCCAGAAGAGTCTCCATACTGAGTGCAAGGCCCCCACTTCTAGATAGGCGGAGGCTTATGGCGATGGCTTGCCTTATCGCTGCAGGAACCAATCGATATATCAACTCTCGATTGCCTTGCAGGATGATCGCTGCCCCTTGCAGTTGTTCCTGGGCTGATGCAATCGCTGCTCGACTTGCGCTATTGACTGCGTTGGCCCCTGATCTACGGCCAAGACCGGCGTTTGTCAAACTACGACTGAGGATCTGGGTGATGTTCGTCAAGTTGACTGTGTTAGTGAGTGTCTTGGTGTTGTGGAATACCGGAGTATATTCGGTGGTGATCGATTCAGCTGGTAGGGGGCCGAGGTAGTTACACGGATATATGTTGCCACTAGCTGGTGGGTTGTAGATGCTACCTGACTTTACTCCACACCCACCTCATAAACTGCGTGGAGTTCCGGTTTCGACAAACATCGCCACCATGGAGCAGATAACTTACCTACACAGGCAGTCCCTGACCCGTAGGTCTACTGAGCGAAACACTTGATGATGCCGCATAGCAGAAAGGAAGAACCCTGTTCCGGTACGGTTCCGGGACCGACAAGCGTGCACGCCACGTGACCACTCTCCGACCGAGGGATCCGAGAAAGCGAGTCAGCCCATGCTACGATTGGCCCTCCTCAGCTGGTTGTTTACATGGCTGTGCTGTGTCAGTGGCCACCACGAGCAAGACAACTTCCTCGGAGGATTCTCCCTTTCGAGCCTGCCCAGCGCATTACTTGTGATGCTTTGATGCTTTGATGCTTGGATGCTGTGGCACCATGCTAGTCAACTCGTGAATGATGATAATGATGTAATTCCAAACCCGTCTGACGATGATGTCCTGCATTCCAAGACACCCGCCGAATGCGTGCCCAGTGTGTGTGTGCACCCGCCGAATGCACGCACCGTCGCACACTCTTCTCTCGGTCTTTCGGGAAGATAATGGGTCCATCAACTATTGCCCCAATGTTTGCGATGGAAAACCTGTCGGAGTGACCCGAATCATATTTCCCCCCCCCATTGGTCCCTCATGAAGGGCCATCGCCTGCCAACACCCAGGTAAAAGGGTCCTGGAGGGGAGAAGAAAACATTGCCAACCCAACCACGCGCTGTTGTTGCCGTCCCGAGTGAGACAGTTCCGGCTATAATTAGTGTGTGCCCGGAGGTCAAGTACTGACTGAGTACGGTAACCATTGTTTGCTGTCTGTGTGTATTTGTTTTCGGTTTTGGGTTGGGGTGTGATTTGAGGGTTGGTTCCTGAGGAGGACCAAAGATGTCGACAACTCGATAGGGCATTTGATGATTTGACCCCGAACCGTACTGTACCTCGTACTGCCTGTTCCTCCGGTCCGCTTGATCCACCGTTCCCAGTTGGGCCAAATGATCACCACGGATGCAGCGAGCAGACAAAGGGACAGTCCCTCAAGGATTGGCTGTCAAAGGTTGTACGCAGTCGGACCGTCCGTATTATTGGCCCCTCCAGCGCTTTAGCGGTTGCTGTCTTATCTATTTTCGTTGACATGTTCAGACCTGTCCAGTGGAATGCCTCTGTTCTTGCCCCATTGCCACCTGGGAAAAACAATAATCATCAGATTTGGAGACAGACTTTTTTTCCCCCATCTCTGAGACATCCCAACTCGTCGGTGGTACTATATAACTCCTCCGCCGGTCTATCCAGCTGCAGGCTTCTTTCTTTCATTATCACCATCACCAACACACACTCGTTCTCTTTGGACTTGACCCCTCGCATTCGTTTTGCATCCTAGTCACCCGTTTAACCCAACTTCTTGCTCAATTTAATCCGCCACCATGCGTTTCTCCTACGCCGTTCTGCCCCTGGCTGCCATTGTTGGCGGTATGTAATTTTTCTTGGTCTGCGAGGAAGATGGTCACTAACGCCTGCCTGCAGCCCTCGAGGTCACTTCCCCCACCAAGGGCGAGGATGTTGATGTCTCCAAGTCCTTCACTGTCAAGTGGGATTCCGTCAGCACCGACGCCTCCAACTTCAATCTTTACCTTGTCAACAACGCCGTCTACCCCCCGGTTGAGCAGAAGATTGCCAGCGATGTCGAGACCTCCAAGGGCTCCTACACTGTCTCTAGCCTGTCCGGCCTGACCGATGGGTATGTTTTTGTCCGGGAGTGTACACTTGTGCAGTAGACTCACACCTTCAACAGCAAGGGCTACCAGATCAACCTGGTCTCCGACGAGCCCCAGAACAGCGGCATCCTCGCCCAGTCGCAGCAGTTCGACGTGAAGGGCGCTTCTTCCAGCTCCAGCTCCAGCTCCAGCTCCAGCTCCAGCGCCAGCGCCAGCTCTTCCAGCACCAGCACCGCCTCTTCGTCTTCGTCTTCGTCTTCGTCTTCCTCCTCCGCTTCCTCCGCCTCGACCACCCTCACCTCGACTGCCAGCTCTTCTACCGGTACTGCCAGCACCCTCATCTCCACTACCAACACCCTCATCTCCACTACTGCCCAAACCACCACTGCCCAACCCACCACTGCCCAAATCACCTCTTCCTCCTCCATCATCGGCGCTCAGTCGTCGAGTGCCCGCGCCAGCACCGCAGTGGCGAGTACTAACAGTGTGTCGCCCTCAGGATCCGCTACCCCCAGCTCGACGGCCAACGGCACTGCCCCGACGGCCTCGGTCGTTCCCGGAGCTGGTTCCGCCCTGACTGCCCCCTTGACCGCCGTCGCCGGTCTGGTCATGGGCGCCATGGCTCTTGCTCTGTAAACGAGCATGCCCTAGATGCTCGAGAGATGATCCGCAACCGGTGGACAGCTGGAACCCTCTCCATGAACCCACCGCACCACCCTTTCGGATCATCGGATCCCGCTTTGATTTCCACTTCGCAATACGTTAATTACTACTATGGACATAAAAGGCGATCTCCGCGTGAAGTGAGATTGCTGTATTAATTGGACTGTGTCGGGAGTGAATTGGTTGTTTTGTTTTGCTGTGTTTATTTGCCATGCTCTGTTCTAGAATCATAACAATCTACCATTACTGTGCAGATAGTGCCCAGTGGTCGCGCATTGGAGCTCCTTTCCTGGTTCCCCAGTAACCTCGGATCTCGCCGACCGTGGCCCATGTTTGTGTCGCTTGCCTGTTCCTGAAATGATTGTGCGACCGAATGCAAATATGGTTCATCCTGGCGCCATGTTTCGAGTGAAAAAGTGCACGCAGCGAGTCTGACATCATCCACCGCCGAATGCAGGGGGCGAGCAAAATGGGACAGAGTTCATTGGTGTAAGGGCGGCATCCACCGCCTTAGACCCTGATGGTCATTTCGTATGGGCTGGTATTGAAAAATACGCACTGCATCCGGAACCGCACGGCGGGCTGGCCGGAAAGGGCGTTAGTGCAGCCCCGAGAGTTTTTCAGTCCTGGTCTGCTGCTGCTGCTGCTGCTGCTCAATGACGCCGGATTCTCTCTTCCGAGACATTTTCTCAGGTGTTCAAGTTTGCTGGTTCTCCTGCCAGGAACAGCAAGACCCCGCTGTAATGTCTCAATCTGTTTTCGGATCTGGCAGGGCTTTTTCCTGCTCTGTTCTCCGCGGGTTGGTCGATACGATGTGGATGGGGCTTGGCGAATAGCCGGCTTGCACGCTTAGAGGCTGAGATAAGGGAAATGAGCTCTACATCTGCTTGCATCGAAGGATTGACACCCCTGCAGTGATGGACAGGGGGAATTGACTTGACCGTTCAGTTGATAGGGGAAAGGTGGTGATGAGTGGAAATGAGATGAGATGAGATGCATTGGGTGCATGTTGTCTGTCAGTCAGTGAACAGCCATCAGACCTATTGGCAATAATGTTTCAGTGCAGTGCCCCACTTGCATTATGATTACTCAAGGTTTACTTCATGAGGAATTGCCTGATTGGGGTGTGTAGACTCCTTGGGTGTCATTGACTCTATTTTACTTTTGGTGCAGGTTGCGCTGGTCGTGCAGTGGTGCCAGCCAGCGAGCAAGCCCTCGTATCCCGGTCTATGGGGGAGAGGGCCCATGGCCCGGTCCGGTGGATGTTACCCATCTTCAGCTTACCTTTTGCTCACCCACTCCCAGCTTGGAGCCAGGAATCCCCCGGTATCCCCAAATCTACCCGTAGATATCATGATCACTGCATCCGCAACTGTCAGTCACACCAACACCAACCCAGCAACCAAGAAGGGGCAAACACATACAACGGGTCATTCAGCCTCCCGCGGTCCGGCGCCGCCGCATCAATCCAAACGCTAACCCCAACTGCCCCAGGCCCTCCCCCTCCCTCCACGGGGAACTCCCCATACCCCCGCGCGTCAATCACCACCGTGCCTAGTTTGCTGTCGCTGCTGCTGTTGCCGCCCCCCAGCACCTCCGTCCACGTCGTCTGCGCGTGTCGCTGCCCGACATACATGCGCTTCGTGGCACGCCCGGGCGCGTTGCTCAACACACACGCCAGTCCTGTCGGGTGGCGCGCGTTGCCGTATCGGACGAAGCCTGTGGTTGCACACGGGTGGGTCAGATACGAAGCCGCCACGGGAGGGATTAAGTCCCAAAGTCATGGAGTCATCACTCCTTCGGGGAATTTGGGGGATTGCCACCTGGCAATTAACTTGGATGGTAAGGCTACGGGAACGTACCGATGCAATGCGCTTGGTCGAAGTAGTCTTGTTGCTCGCCGTAGGCGAAGAGCTTGCGCGTGCGCGTGAGGATGGGCAGGTGGTAGGCGTAGGCTGGGTCGCGGTGGGCTTGTTGTTTCTGCGCGTCCCAGATGCCGTAGATGTCGCCGTAGAAGAGACAGGGGCGGCCTTCTTGGCGGAGGAGGATGAGGGCGTAGGCGAGCAGTTTGAAGTCCGGGGTGATGGTGTTCTGCGCCGGGGTCAGTACTGGTAAGGCTGTGGTTGGATCTTAGGGCTGGGGCGGTTCTTACCTCCATCATCTGACCGGGTTGCTGGCTTGCTGTTAGCGGTCCTATTTGAAGGGTGCCTGGTGAGCTTCACGTACCGTGTCATGGTTCTCGACGAATGTCTATGCTCCAAGGTCAGCACTCCGTCCACCTCACCTTCACCCACTGCACTCTCGAACAGCAAGAACATACCAAAGCATTCCCGCCACACCGTTCCACCAACGTCCCCCGCAACACGCGCCGCAGGTCCCCGCGCCCTTTCTCCAACGACACCCGTGAGAAGTTATGCACCAGCGGCGCATCGACCGCGACGACCGTCCCCTCCATCTCGGTCTGGACGTACCGCACCAGCTCCTGCACATCCCCCGTCCAGTACTCCCCGATGACCACAAACTCCGGGTCCGTGGTCGCGCGCATATGTGCCGTGAACTCCTTCTGGAACCGCATGGAGAAGTGCTTCGCCGCGTCCAGCCGCATCCCCTTCAGCCCCAGCCGCTGGCCGATCCACGTGCCCCAGCGCAGCACGTCCGCGCGCACCTCCGGGTGCGAGTAGTCCAGGTCCGCGAACATGAGGTAGTCGTAGTTCCCCAGCTCCTGGCCCACGTCCTCCGCCCAGCCGGGCTTCCCCGCCCCGCAGATCCGGAAGATCGCGTTCTCTTTGGCGGTGTCATCCCAGTCGACGCCGCTGAAGTGGTACCAGTGGTATTCCTGGGCGCTGTGGATGGGACCCCGCCCGGAGAAGGTGAAGCCCGTCCAGCCGGAAATCTCGGTGGGGTTGGCGACTTCGATGTCGCGTCCTGGTTTCACGATTCTGAGCAAACGGCTGTCTTGGGGATGGGGGATGGGGGATCGGGGCGCATACGCTGAGAATCAACCTTGACCGCCTCAAACCGCTCCGGGAAATCGGCGCCGGCCTTGTGGTTCAGCACGGCATCCCAGTACACGCCCACCCCGAGGGCGTGGGCGTCCTCCATCAGGGCCTCGAGGTCGGCGAAGGAGCCCCATTTGGTGGCGGTGCAGCCCTTCTGGTCGAACTCGCCCAGGTCGTACAGGTCGTAGATGTCGTACCCGTTGCCGGACGGATTCATCGCTTTACAGCCGGGCGGGAGCCAGACGGAGTCGACCCCGATGGCGTGCAGGGCCGGCAGGGCGCGTTGCAGCCGCCGCCAGTGGCGATTGTCGTTCGGGATGTGCCATTCGAAGCCTTCGAAGAGGAGTGTGTTGTCGTTGGGGTCGTGCCAGCTGGGCTGGGTTTCCACGTTGTCGGCCGTGGCTGTGCATCACGTTCAATATCAATCGCTCTATGTTCTGGTGAGCGGGATAGCTAACCCTCGATTTGCTTCCAGTCATGGAGGTCTCTGCGCTTGCGCGGGCGGAAACACCACAGCAAGGAATCCATTGTGCTGTGTCTGTTCGGGTGTACACTTGTGTATGGATCGGAAAGTGTATACCTGGTGGCGACTGTGTTCTATACACATACACATACACATACACATGCAGGGAGATCGGATTGGCCCCTGATTGCTGTACTCTTGCTGGTGCTCTTGCTGGTGCTTCAATGCAGCCACCGACTGCCTAAGCTCAATTAGTCCCTGTGTTTATCCCGAGGAGCTTTTCTTACGCCGGCGGGTACGGTACAGCGGTACGGCTGTGACCGCCTTGCCCCATTGGAAGGGACGCGATCCGAGGTAAGACAGCGCAAGCGAGACACAATACCGGTATCAAGTGGGTAATGACAGACCCTCCGGCGGAAGAATATTCGATCGAAGAAAGCGGCCACAGGCAGTCTCAGCTCCAGCACGAATGTGGAGTCACCCTCAAAAGCCGGTCGAACCTGATAAACCGAGGGAACTCCATTTTTAGACGCAAGCTTCGGTGATGGAGCGAAACGGTGGTGTCCAAGACATTTCAGATTGTCGCCCCACTACGCCAAAGACATTGGAGATTAAATGCTCTGAAGAGATTACTTGATGGAAAATGCATGCATGCCCCTGACTGCGCTGCAGGGTTGAGCATAATGAAGCTTAGCGTACCGGCTACTGGAAGGGAGGAGTTAAACTCAAGTAAGGGCCTGGGGCTAAATTCAAAAAATAATAGTAATAAAAAAAAAATGAAAACAAAAAGGAAAAGGTCAACCAGGTACAGCGCCAATCGAAAGAGGAACGAACACCAAGGTATGTAAAATGTGTATGTACATCAAGAACTTGCTTAGGAGCAGCCGCAGCAGCAGCAAGAAAAAGAAAGTTAATCAAACCCGTAATCGGGCGCACCATTTTCCAACCACACCCCAAAACTAAACAAGCAACAAGCCAGTCAACAAGGTAATCATCGCAACCAAACCCCCGGTCACCTGCGCCACGGTCGGAGGGGCCGCGGAACCCAGCGCTGCCGCCGCCGCCGACAGCCGCAGATGGCTCAGCGAGGTGGTGTTGGAGCTGTAGCCACACAAGCCGCTGCCGGGCATCAGCGTCATCGGGAAGAACACCCGCGGCTCGCCCTTATCCATGGGCACGATCAGCTGGCTGTAGTCGTTGACCGTGTAGTTCACGCAGTTCAGCACCTCCACCACCTCGATGCCCGCCCCGTAGGTCATGGGCAGGGTGACGTTGTACGAGCTGCCCGTGCTTCCCTGCGTCGACAGCAACATTACTACCTGCCGTCCAAACGCGCCCTTCCAGAACGCCAGCTCGCTGCCTCCCTGGTACAGCGGGATCGTCTGCATCTCGATGTACTCCGGGTCCAGCTTGTAAGCGTGCTTGCGCACTCGGTTCAGCTTCGAGATTAGCGTGTACAGCGTCGAGCTCGTGTCGTAACCGTATTCCCACAGCGCCTCGCGGTTGTGTGTACCAGCGTACGAGCCGTTCAGGTGCTGCTCCTGGCCTTGGTACACCCAAGGGATCCCGTCGTAGAGCATTTCGAAGACGATGGCGTTCTTGGCCAGCTGCATGGGGGGGTTAGTTCAGAGCCCTTTTTCATTCATGCTGATACTCATGCTCATGGTCGTGCTCATGGTCATGCGGAGGCTTGTGCTCAATGGAAGCAGAGGGAGCTTACCGTAAGATCGTCGTTGGCGAACGCGAACCGGTCCACATCGTGGTTCTCAATGAAGGTGGGCATGGCGGGGACGTCGTTGCACAGTTGCTGGACGAGGGCGATCCGTTCGAACAGGGCGCTCGGCTTGCCGCGCGTGAACGCATCCAGAATGGTGTAGTACAGCGGGAAATTGGGCAGACTGGACAGGTAGTTGTCCTGGTAGTAGCAGACATTGGAGGCGTCCTGATCGAAGACCTCACCGGTCATGAAGGTGCCCACGCGGTCTTGGAAGATGGCCAGGAAGCTGGGTGTGACCGACTTGGCGGCGTCGATGCGCAGCCCGTCGATTGAGTACGTCGAGATCATCTGCGTGGCCCAGTCGATCAGCGTGTTTTGGACATCCTCGTGCTCGGTGTACAGATCGGGCAGGGCGACGATATCGTCACCGGTCTGGCACAGCTGGGCCTGCGTGTAGTTGTTCCAGTTGGAGATCTCACAGTAGCTGTGATAATAGGACGAGCTGTTGAAGGGGGTCAAGACCGAGTAGTCGATGCTGGTGGCCGGGTTCTTGCCGTTGGTTACGTAGGCCATGTTGTTGATGACCGTGTCCATCATCAGATACATGCCCCGCGCGTGGACGGCGGAACTGAGATCCAGCAGATCTTGGTGCGTCCCGAACCGCGAATTGAGCGAGTACAGATCATCCGGCCAGTATCCATGGTAGGCCTCACCATACGAGACTTGACCGTCGATATTCTGGATAACGGGCGAAATCATTACCGCATCAAAGCCCATGCCCTGGATATAGTCGAGCTTATCAATGGTGCCGCGCCAGGTGCCTCCACAGTACAGTCCGGCCGTGGTGTTACAGGCGGCCGCCGTGGTGCCGGCCGGCAGCGCAAACCGGTCGGTCATCGTCTGATAGATACTGCGCGACTTCCATTGTTGCGTCGTCGCGGCTGAGACGGTGTCATACCCACCCAGGAGGGCGAGGGTGAGAACCCATTGCCCAAGGCTGGCAAGTGAAACCATTGTGTGTCGTGTGTCGTGGGTCGAGTGTCGCGAGTTCTAGTGCGGGTGGTGGTGCTCTCCCTCCCCAAAAGCAAAGAACGGTGGATGGGCAGAGGATTCAGAGGAGGAGGAGAGGGGAAATTTACTCCCAGTCAATTCGGTCTAGGGTAATTGCTGGTGTACTGCACGCGGTTCAACAGCACGAGAGCGATGGGCGCATTACCACCAGGGGGACCAAAACAAGGAATAGCGAGAGAAGAACAAGAAGAGAATAGCGTGTGTGATGCAGAGATGCAGAGATGCAGAGATGCAGAAAGAACGGCAGTAGTCGGTAGAACGAACGAATGAACAGCAAGTAGGCTGGAATGAATGAATGGGATGCGTTAACAGGCAAAGAGCGTCATCTCGATAAGATGAGGGGAATGGCAGAGGGCATGATTGGGAAGAGGAGATAACTTTGCAGGAAACGGAAGGACGACGACGACGTCTACATAGTCGAGTGCTGGCTGGCCACGACCGGAGGGGGAAAGCCAGAGAGGCAAAAAAGCCCTAACTAACTGAGTGCAGTCAACTAAGTCTGGAGAAATCTTCAAGCTATCCCCAAGCAGCTAGTGACGGGGCCATCACCTTCTAGTTGGATGCTAGTTGCGGCCACAAGAGGCCAGAAGAGGTCATAAGATATGGTGGTGTCCATCATTCCTATCCAGGGGGTATGCTTGTTGCGGCGAAAAATGGGTAAACCTGGATGAATTGACTCAAGTTCCCCTCTTTTCCAGGGCTTGAGTGGCCGCTGGACCGAATTTCCTTGGAAAGTGTGGAAGTTCCTCGGCAGAAAAGCAGGTACAACAACGCCCGCTGGTGTCCGGTCACAAATGGATTATTGCCGTTCACGGGCTAACGTTCCCCATGTCCGTCCGTCTAGCGTGGGAAAAAAAAAACAGAAGCGTGGGTGGGGGTGAGACAGGAGAACTCTTAGTCTATTAGACCGGCTGCAGGCCTATCACCCTCGACGAATAGAGGGCCAACATCCATATCAGGTCTCACTTGCACCACCAGCCCGCATGCATCCTCGCCGGCTATTTGTTGGTTCCCCTTTTTCGCCTGCTTATAGTCCAGCAGCCGGGTTAGTGGTGCCTGAGCGGCGATAATATAAACCCCTGTCAGGACGCCCACGATCGAAAAAAAGGGGGTCATATGGGTCATCATGGGCGATTATGGGCGGGCGTTGAGTCGTTGATAGCATGACTGGAATGCGTAGTGGATAGATCGGTTGGTGTGTACAGTACAATGTCCGGAAGCAAGACAACACAGGGCAGGGCAGGGCAGAAACTCCGGTCAGGGTTCGATCTCCGTCCTCAGCCCAACTGGCCGTAGCACACTGGTGGATCCGGGCACGAACACCCTATTACCCTATTGCCCTATTATTCCTACGAACTGCTGAGCAAAGGGAAAACGGAAGGGACTTGCAGTGGGCAGATCAACGGGTAATTTCAGGGGATTGACAGGGGCACGTGTGGTTTGTGTGGTTTGCTTAGTTTGCTTGTTGGTAAGAGGGGATTGGGCGGTGTTCAAGGTTGGTGCATGCAGCCTTGAATTACCAACAAACAAACAAACACGCTCCCAACCACAGGCATTCAGGCATCCAGACATTCAGGAACAACAGATAAGCGAGGTCAGGAGAAAGTCCCGAGCTGGGATGGGATTCTTATCACCACCGCCACCCACCATCAACACCACCTACGTCAGATATTATTATTGCCAATCCCGGTTAAAATTAAATAAAGGATCTAATCTAGAAGCAAAGAACAAAATCCCCTCCCTTTCTACCCCCCCCCCCCCTACATGAGTCAAGGGAGGGGAGGGGCTTCCGTCGGGATGGTGCCGGATCACCTTATCCATCCATCCCAAAGAGTGATCGAGTGCAACCGTTGCATAATATACTCCCTCGGGTAGGGTGGCGAGGAGCCGTCCGCGGAGAGAGCCCTACATCCACTCTCCGGGTGCAGAGCGAGACACTGGAAATTGCATCCATCTATTATTAGGAGGGGTACGGAGTAAAGTGAGTGATCAGTCATGGACTCGCGGGAAAGTCAGCATCAGAGCCTCAGGCTTTCCGTCAGCCTGAACACGGGTGTGATGGATTACTACTCTGTAGGTGTGGATTATGGATTGATCACATAGTCTTCCAAGTATGGGACCTTGAACCGGTGGTCTGAGACATGGAATGGGACGGCATGGGCTGGCAGCCAATCCAAGCCCGCCAGAGGATCAGTGCCAAGACCCTGGCTGGTGGGTCAGTGCTACTTTTCTGCCTCTTGCTGCCTTCGCTGCCTCCAAAATTACCGTAGCTGCATGCACGCTGTAATTTGCAATGCACAAATACCGAGGCCCGTTTTCATGGACTGAGGGTTTTAAGGGTTCTGAATCGGGGACCCTGTCCCAATCCGGCAAGGTGAGAATCAGGGCACAAATGTGTGTGGCTACCGAGGGCATTGCACTGCAATGATCCAATCCCTCCAATCTACAGCCCCCAATGCCAATCGGAAGGATCCGTTTGGATCGGACGCTGACTGGCCACTAAGCCGGATTATCTCCTAAACAGACCTATCAATTGGGTCATGTCACTTTTCCGTGTCTCAAATTCTCCTCTCTAACGGACAACGGACAAGTGTCTTCAATAATTTGTTTCATTAGCTCCCTGGGTGGACAAGCTGACGGACAATGGCAAGGGGGAGAGACTGTCCTTGCTGACTGCCACAGGTTACAGGACAGAAAGAAAGCAATGAAAGCCACCTTGGGGCGAGGCAGGCCCTTCTTATCTTCGAACTCATCTGGAGCGGGAAGTTGGGAGAATAAATACCTGCACCCCTACCGTAGCGATTAGGGGACTACCTGCTCCGTAGCGCATACCGTATCTACTGGATCCGGGCGATAAGGGACCAGGCCGACCGCACGCGAACGGAGAGGCCGGCCGGTGGCCGAGTTGGGACCGATCCCTCTGACTGCTACTGAATACTGAGACAAGAGCCTTGGGCTGTGCCGCTCAGCTCTCTTCCTCTCTCTTTTTCTCCCTCTCGCTCTCTCATCGCTTCTTCCCTTGTGCATTCTATCTTTCGTTGTTTTTTTTTTTTTCGATTCATTCCCCCCCTTCCCCTTTCCTTTTTCTCGCGGGTACGAGGGGCAATTTTACAGCTCCCAGTCAGCTCGTGGGCCCCGGTGCTTCTGCCCACCTCGTAAAAAGACGAATGGCTTGTAATCGGGGCGGTTCGCTTGGCGCCTCCCGACGATAAGACAACTTACTTAGACTAAACTCCCTTTTGCTGGGTGGTAGGTGGACCCTTCCCGGTGGGCTTGGAGTCGATGGATTCAGTTACTGTCTGTCTGTCTTGTCGGTTGGTCCCGAGTGGATTTACGCCGTAGTAAAAATAAAATACTGAGACCGGAAAAAAAAGTCAGTCCAAAAAAAAAAAAAAAAAAGAACCCTGCGGTCCGGGTTCAGTTGAGGGGTCTGCCCGTTTTCCTCATCTAACTCGTCGCATCCATCCTGCAGCAGGAACCAACATTTCATACATACATCATACAGGGCAAGGCGAAATGGATCGAGAACCCTTTCCCCGGAAGGAGGCGCACGGCAAAGAGGCAAGTAAAAGATGGGAACCAGACATCATTGAGGGAATCTGAGATGGAATATGGAATACGGAGTAATAAGTGCGGATCCCAGAGTTTTAGCTCTCTTTTTTTTTTGCCCTCACTCTCTCTTCCTGCTCGACAAAGAAGAGGCCAAAGAGACCGAACAGACCCAACAGACCAACGAGAGCAAAGACCCAAGAGATAAAGGAGAACAAAGTTCACAAAGTGCACAAATTACTAAGGACTAAAAAGGTCGTCAACTTGTCACTGCTTCCTTCTAGGGAATAATAGTCTCTAGTAAGCCTGGCCCCGGTGCTCTGCTAGTAGTTATTCTTAGCAGAAAAACGAGGGCCTCTCTGCCTCGTTCGATCCACTTGTTACATCTAACCTATCGAGCCCTTCTCGGCCCTGATATTCAATCTCACGACATCTCTCCTTCTACTTTCCCAACCGGCTTATTCGCTGTCCACCTACCTTTTTTTTTTTTTCACTCGCCCTCTCCTACAACCCTTTAGCTTTGGTCCCTCGTTTCTCCTCGTATACCTGGTGCATTTCCTCCTCCCTCTTCCTCTTCTCTTCCTTTCCTCACCCACCTTTCTCTCGTTTACACATCTCCGCATTTGCTTCTTGTCCTGCGTGGGCATTCCTCCAACCTCCTCCCACCTTATCACAGCTCTCCCCGCTACTTATCAGTAGCCCACCCCCATCAGACACAGGCCGAAAACAGCCCAACAGACATCACCCCCCGACATTCGTTTACGTTCACGAGCTAATCTGTCCTTATTTTGGTTTTTCTGCATCCAGCCAGACTTTTGGGACGAGTACTTGTACATGACTCCCAAATAGAGGCCCGCCCTCTTTTCTTCTCCCCCTCCCCCCTCCCCTTCGTTTGTTGTTGGCAGAAAAAGCTTTGAGGGCAACAACAATGAAGTGGGCATCCAGTGGTACACTACTGGCTCTGCTGGCCTCGCGAGCAGCAGCCTGGCCATGGAACGAATCTTATGCTGCCTACAACTTCAATCAGAACAAAACCGCCACCGATCCGCTCGATTATTGGGGTGAATGGCCCAACCACACGGGCAAATACTTCCCCTCCCCGCATAATTGGCGTGTCCCCGTCTACACGCTGTTCCTCGATCGATTTGTGAATGGAGACCCTACCAACGATAACATTAACGGCACGTTGTTCGAGCATGATCTCTCGTCAACGCAGATGCGTCACGGTGGTGATGTGGCGGGTTTGTTGGATACGTTGGACTACTTGCAAGGCATGGGAATCAAGGTCGGTGGTCTCGAAAGCACTCTATGGTCCCGGGTTTTCTGTTCTCTTTGGAACTGCGTTTGACTGACTCTCCTGATGGGTAGGCACTGTATTTGGCCGGAACTCAGCTGATGAACCAACCCTGGGGTTATGATGGTTATTCGGCGTTGGACACGACTCTGTTGGACATGCATTACGGTGACTTGGAGACCTGGCGCAATGCGATCACGGAAATCCACAAGCGTGGAATGTACGTGATTTTCGACAACACGATTGCAACGTATGTGTTCCCTGGTTTTCTTCTCGTTTCTTGTTCATTTGTCTTTGCGACCAAAAAAAAATGGAGGCTGACGTGATTGTGTTGCGTCGATCAGAATGGGTGACTTGATCGGCTTCGACGGGTACCTCAACACCACGACGCCGTTTTCGGTCCACGAACATCCCGCAATGTGGAAGACCGACCGGCGGTATGTGGATTTCAACATCGGCAACGACTACAACTCGACATGCGACTACCCACGGTTCTGGTTCGAAGACGGATATCCGGTGCAGAAGACGGTGACGGACCAGCTGGTGGGCTGTTACGATAGTGACTTTGACCAATATGGTGACGTCGAGGCGTTCGGTGTGTTTCCGGATTGGGAACGTCAGCTGGCCAAGTTCGCATCGGTCCAGGATCGTTTGCGGGAGTGGTACGCCCCCGTGCGGGAACGGCTGATCCGTCACTCCTGTATGATCATTTACTCCCTGGATATCGACGGCTTCCGGTACGATAAGGCGACGCAATCGACGGTGGACGCGTTGGGCGACATGTCTGCAGCATACCGTGAGTGTGCTCGGGCGGTGGGCAAAGAGAACTTCTTTATTGCCGGCGAAATCACGGGCGGTAACACCTTCGGTTCGATCTATCTGGGCCGAGGTCGGCAACCCGACCAGTGGCCTTCGGCCGAAGACGCGATGAAGCTCAGCAACGAGTCTGCCCCTCAATATTTCCTGCGTGAGGAGGGTCTGAATGCCATCGATGGCGCCGCCTTCCACTACTCCATCTACCGCTACCTGACCCGTTTCCTGGGCATGGACGGTAATTTGGAGGCTGGTTATGATTTGGAGCCCGATTTGGTCACCGCCTGGAACCAGATGGCCCAGACCAATGATTTGGTCAATCCCAACACTGGTACGTGCAGTAGCCCTAACTTGTTGCTGAATTTTGCGTGAAGAAAGCAGAGCCCCAGCGACAACGTGATTCTAATCTGTGAGAACAGGTGTGTTCGACCCTCGTCACATGTACGGGGCCACCAACCAGGATGTTTTCCGTTGGCCGACCGTCGAAAAGGGTGTTCAGAGGCAGTTGTTGGGCACCTATGTCACCACCCTGGTTCTCCCGGGTATCCCTCTCCTGCTTTGGGGTGAGGAACAGGCCTTTTACATCCTTGATGCGACTGCCTCCAACTATATTTTCGGTCGTCAGGCTATGTCGCCTGCCACCGCCTGGCGCGACCATGGATGTTTCTCGCTGGAGTCTTCGCAGTATTACAACTGGCCCATCCAGTCGGGTCGCAACGGTTGCCATGATCAGAGTGTCACCTACGACCACCGTGATCCGTCGCATCCTGTCCGTAACATTATCAAGCGCATGTATCAGCTGCGCGAGGCCTTCCCCGTTCTGAACGACGGGTACTCGTTGAGCTCTTTGTCCAACCAAACCGAGCAGGTGTTTTACCGTGGTTCCAACGGAACCGCCACTGAGACCGGTATCTGGTCGGTGATGCGCGACATCAATTCGGAGGTGCAGGACCTGGGATCGGCCGCAGCAAACCAGTCGGTCTGGTTGGTGTATCACAACGTGAACCGTACCATTGACTATACCTTTGACTGCAGCCGGGAGAACTACTCCCTTGTTGCCCCTTATGATACTGGCACTTGGGTTAAGAATCTGTTCTTCCCTTATGACGAACAGAAGCTGATCGATAGCCCTTACAAGAAGGGGTTCAATGGATCCACCAAGTATAACGGTTGTTTGGCTAATATGACGCTGGACGCCTATGCCTACCGGGCCTACGTGCCTCGCTCGTCCTGGGTGAAGCCGAAGCCAATGATCACCAGGTTCACTCCCGGGCACGATGTCCCGGTCGTGTCGACGGTGGCCCCCAACGAAGATGAAGAGGTTAAAGTTGCTCTGTATTTCAACGAGGAGATGGACTGTGACGCAATCTCCGACTCGATTACCTTCAGTTCGTCTACCGAGAACGGCAAGGTGCCGGTGCTCGATAAGACCAGCGCTACCTGCAAAAATACCACCATCAATGAGACGCAGTCGGAGTGGAGTGGACACATCCCCACGGCCTTTGTCTGGGAAGCTACGTTGACTGGGGTTTACAACGGTATCCACCGCATGACGGTGAGCAACGTCACCAACAAAGCGGGCGATGATCGAACCAACGCGATCGACCACTTCCTCCTTCGCATCGGTCAGATTGATAACCCTATGATTCACACTACGGCCAACTACTCGACCAGCCTGCTCCACAAGTTTGATAATGGCAGTCTTTTCATCCAACATCACGCTGCGGGTGCTGATAAGTACCGGTACTCGACCAACTGGGGCACCACCTTTTCCGACTGGCTGCCGTACTATGGTGGTAACGACACCATCACCGAGTCCCCTTGGTCCGGCACCAAGCGGCAATCGTGGAAGGGCCATCACGTCCGCATCGAGTATTGGAGCCGCTGGACCGGTAGCAGTGATTACGTGCAGGAGGGCGATGCGGACTGGGACCACATGGTGCCTCGTCGATTCCCCCATATCTTTTGGAACGGGCCTTACAACCAGTACGGGTACGATTCCGGCTTGGATAATGTGGTCAGTCAGGATATGGGCTCGGGATTCTGGAAGTATCACTTCACAGCCGAATGGCCCGCGGTGGCTCAGTTGAACATCTGGGGCATGAACCCGGACGGACAACCGGACCAGAGCTGGGTTTTGGGCGATGCTGATAACGATTCCGTTCTTGACCGCATGCCTCCTTCCTCGCTGTCAGCGACGCTGATCAATATCACCAACCACCCTCCGTCCCCGTACATCTCATGGAACGTAATTATTGACGACGCCACCATGCGCTTCCGTTTGTACCCGGTCGGCAAACAGGCCACTCAGATCGCCATGTTCGTGCTCTTCTGGATCATCCCCCCAATCAGCGGCGCCGCCTGCGTCTGGGTGTTTATGAAATCGTTCTACAAAGTCAAGTTCAACCAGGTTGGTGTGACCGAGAAGCACAACATGATTCCCCTGGCCATCCGTCGCAAGTTCAAGAAGCGTCCTCGCGGTACTGAAGAGAAGGAAATGAGCGCGTTGACTCGTCTGGCCAACAAGTCAGGGTTGTTGCAAACCTCGACGCCTCTCAGCGGGGCCGCGGCTGCCAAGCGTCGCATGGTTCTCATCGCCACCATGGAGTACGATATCGAGGACTGGCAGATCAAGATTAAGATCGGTGGTTTGGGTGTCATGGCCCAACTGATGGGTAAAACGCTCGGTCATCAGGACCTCATCTGGGTGGTTCCTTGCGTCGGTGGGGTCGATTATCCTGTTGACACCCCCGCTGAGCCCATGAACGTCACAATCCTCGGCAACGACTACGAGGTGCAAGTGCAATATCACACGTTGAACAATATCACTTACGTGTTGCTTGACGCCCCCGTCTTCCGCCAACAGTCTAAATCAGAGCCCTATCCCGCGCGTATGGACGATCTCAACAGTGCTATCTATTATTCTGCATGGAATCAGTGTATCGCCCAGGCGTGTAAGCGCTTCCCCATCGACCTCTATCATATCAACGATTATCACGGTTCGCTGGCACCGCTTTACCTTTTGCCCGAGACCATTCCGGCGTGTCTTTCCCTGCACAACGCCGAGTTCCAAGGTCTGTGGCCCCTGCGGACCACTACAGAACGCGAGGAAGTGTGCAAGGTCTTCAACTTGAGCCTGGACGTGGTCCGTCACTACGTCCAGTTCGGTGAAGTGTTCAACTTGTTACACTCCGGTGCTAGTTACCTGCGCGTGCACCAACAGGGTTTTGGTGCCGTCGGTGTCTCCAAGAAGTACGGTAAACGGTCGTACGCACGTTATCCCATTTTCTGGGGCCTGCGCAAGATTGGCAACCTCCCCAACCCGGACCCTTCGGATATTGGTGACTGGGACAAGGAACAGGCTAAGGCAATGAGTGGCGATATTGCCGTTGACCCGTCTTATGAAGCCGGCCGTGGAGACTTGAAGCGTCAAGCCCAGGAGTGGGCCGGCCTGACAGTCAATCCGGACGCTGATCTGCTGGTCTTTGTCGGCCGTTGGTCCATGCAAAAGGGTGTCGATTTGATCGCTGATGTAATGCCTAGTGTTCTCGAGGCCCACCCCAACGTGCAGTTAATTTGCGTTGGTCCAGTGATTGATTTGTACGGCAAGTTCGCTGCCCTTAAGCTCGATCATATGATGAAGCTCTACCCCGGCCGTGTCTTCTCACGCCCCGAATTCACGAGTCTGCCGCCGTACATCTTCTCCGGAGCCGAATTCGCCCTTATTCCTTCGCGTGACGAACCTTTCGGTCTTGTGGCCGTCGAGTTCGGCCGTAAGGGTGCTTTGGGTATTGGAGCCCGCGTTGGTGGACTGGGTCAGATGCCAGGTTGGTGGTACAACGTGGAATCGACGTCAACATACCACTTGCTCCATCAGTTCAAGTTGGCTATCGACGCGGCCCTCAATTCCAAGGAGGAGACGAGAGCTATGATGCGTGCCCGCTCGGCCAAGCAGCGTTTCCCCGTGGCTCAGTGGGTTGAAGACTTGGAGATCCTGCAAACGACGGCGATTCAGGTGCATAGCAAGGAACGAAGCAAGACAAACAACCGGCCAGTCACCCCCTCTGCCTCGAACTTCGCTCTCGCCCCGACCCCGGCCAGTCCCATGCTGGCTCCGGGCATGCAGACGCCTACGCTGCAATCCCGCGAGAGCAGCTATGCCAACCTCAACCGACTCAGCGAGTACGTGGCTACTTCAGAAACCACCGAGAAGCCCGCCAGTGGGCTGCAACGCAAGCTGTCTCTGGGTTACCGCTCCGGTCCCGGCCACCGTCCGCGTGCGCAGCGTGCCGATCCTCAGAACGAGAACATCGTCGAGGCCGAGGAAGGCGGCGACGAGACCGACATTGAGCACGACCCCCAGGACAACTTCGGTGATGACGAGTACACGCTCAATCATGCGGAACTGGAAGAGGCGCGCCGTCTGCAGGCCGCCCGTCAATCGGGGGCTTTGGTCCCTGCCAGCCCTGGGTTCCCTCACAACAGTCTCGTTCCCTCCAGTCCTGGCAGTCCTCCGACAGCTTCGCAGACCCTGTTGCCTCCGCCCAACCTCCACGAGGCCCGAAACCGTCTCAGCAGCGCCTCGATGCTCTCTCTCGACTCCGTGGTCGGCGGCAAGAAGGACTTCAAGCTGCAGAAGGTCGACCCCTTCTTCACCGACAGCACGGGCGAGTATTACAACTCGTTCGACAAGAAGCTCGAGGACCTGACCGGCGAGAACTCGGAATCGCAGTTCTGTATCGAGGAGTACCTGATCCAGAGTGAAAAGGAATGGTTCGATCGCTTCCGCGATGCCAAACTGGGTCGCTTCAAGTCGCCCACGCCCTCCATCTTCCGCGACAAGCACGGCGCCTCCCCCATGGGCTCGTATAACGATGAGACCGGCTCGCGCATGAGC
Organism: Aspergillus uvarum CBS 121591; assembly: GCF_003184745.1. Classification (NCBI taxonomy): domain Eukaryota; kingdom Fungi; phylum Ascomycota; class Eurotiomycetes; order Eurotiales; family Aspergillaceae; genus Aspergillus; species Aspergillus uvarum. Next base: position 271,445 of record NW_020291335.1, read on the forward strand.
GCCAGCAGCAACGAGGAGTCCAACGAGACCGACGATGAGTTCCTGCTGGGTAAGGACTACGTCCCGCCCACAGGCCTGCGGCGCTGGATGCAAATTCGCATCGGCGATTGGCCCATCTACTCGATCTTCCTGTCCATTGGCCAGATCATCGCCGCCAACTCGTACCAGGTCACCCTTTTGACCGGTGAAGTCGGTCAGACGGCCGAGAAGTTGTACGGCATTGCTACTACGTACCTGATCGCCTCGATCTGTTGGTGGTTGGTGTACCGCTACTTCAAGTCCGTGGTGTGTCTCTCGGCCCCGTGGTTCTTCTACGGCCTTGCCTTCCTGTTGATCGGATCCGCCCACTGGGATTCCAACGAGTTCAACCGCGGTTGGATCCAGAACGTCGGTAGTGGTGCGTACGCGGTGGGCTCGTCGAGTGGTTCGCTCTTCTTCGCCCTGAACTTCGGAGACGAAGGTGGCGCCCCTGTGGAGGTGTGGATCTTCCGCGCGTGCCTCATCCAAGGCATCCAGTCCGCCTACGTGATTGCCCTCTGGTACTGGGGATCGACCCTGACCAAGGCGTCCGGCGCCGGCGTGCTGACCAGCACGAACAATATCGCCAACTCGTGGAAGATGACGGCCATCTGTTATCCGATCGCCATCGCCCTGTGGGCGGTGGGCATCCTCCTGTTCATGGGACTGCCCACCTACTACAATCAGGTCCCCGGAAAGGTCGCCTCCTTCTACAAGTCCGTCTTCCGGCGTAAGATCGTGCTCTGGAACTTCGTGGCGGTCATCCTGCAGAACTTCTTCCTGAGCGCGCCGTACGGCCGCAACTGGGGCTTCCTGTGGGGTTCGGCGCACGCCCATGGCTGGCAGATCGTCATCTTGTGTATCGTCTTCTACGGCTTCGTCTGGGCCGGGTTCCTGTTCGTCGTCAGCCGCTATTTCAAGGCGCACAGCTGGTTCCTACCGGTGTTCGCCTGCGGACTGGGCGCGCCGCGCTGGGCCCAGATCTGGTGGGGTGTCTCCGGTATCGGCTACTTCTTGCCCTGGGTCACCGGCGGATATACGGGCGGTGCCTTGGTTTCGCGCAGTATCTGGCTCTGGCTGGGTGTACTGGACTCGATCCAAGGTCTCGGCTTCGGTATCATCCTCTTGCAGACGCTCACGCGCTCGCATATGCTGTTCACCTTAATCTGTTCGCAGGTGATCGGTTCAATCGCCACCATCTGCGCCCGTGCCTTTGGCCCTAATAATGTCGGCCCTGGACCGGTCTCCCCCGATCCGACCTTCGGTGCCAGCTCCGTGGCCAACGCCTGGTTCTGGGTGGCCCTGTTCTGTCAGCTTCTCATCTGTGCTGGCTTCTTGCTCTTCTTCCGCAAGGAACAGCTGTCCAAGCCCTAGTTCTTCTCTGTCACTCTCACTCTCACACTCCTTTTTTCCTCATCATCTTCATCATCTCTGACGACATGACGTCATATCGATCCCTCCAATGTACATCTAATGATCCTGTATAGACGTTTTCAGCTTATAGGCTGACTAATTGCGCTTTTAGCCCTGACGAACTGCGAGTCAGGGTTCGTTTCTTGCTGTTTTGTTGTGTTGTCTTTTTTGGTTATCTTGTCTCCTTTTTCTCCATCGCCTCCGAGCGCTCATGGGTTCCTCACTACATCACCACATATACATGTATATATATACATCGCGCATCATCATTACCATTGATACCCAAATACATCTTGTGTTCAAGACGGTCTTTTCCAGAACAAATCACTTGTAGAGTTCGTAGGGAGTAGTAGATGGGTGGTTATGCGGCTGGAGTCGTGGTTCTTTGTCTGACACTGGAACGCCAGGGCAGGGGTAATGAGCGTACTGTACCACTGGATAGAGCTTGTGGATCGGGGATCGTTTCAGCCTGTTCGTGGTTCCAGTAAGACCATGACTCTTCTTTTTGCTTCCAAAGGGGTGGGTGTCCTGCGGGTTGATGGCTGGGACTTCGCTCTTTATGTACTGCACGTGGCTTGGGATATCCTGGTCGTATACCAGGGGGCTGGGATGAGGTCCCAAGAGCTGACGGCTCGAAACAAGGTGGCTGTCTTGGATAGAATGGGCCGTGGTGTATTTGAAGATTGAGTTTGCACGATGGAACGACTATAGTTTGCACGATGGAACGACTATTGCTACCTTGAGAATGTGATTCTGCCGTTGTTCGGGAATACGTTCAAGACAGAGTCTCGCTCTGACTCGGCTATCGAATTATACTGTGCAGGGGCACAGCGAAGCTACAGTACAGGCGCATGGCTCATGGCCATGCGAATAATGCATGGATTCAAGGAGGGACCAAACAAAGGCAAATTGATGAGTACTTAGTACAGAACACTCAACCTCGTTTCGAGGGCGAGCATCTCCTGAGAGAGGGTTAACGTTAAGAGTAGGTAGGTCTTTATAGTGACAGCCCCCGACCGCATTGCCTTAGAGAAAAGGAGGAAGTGCAGGTTACCCACGATCGATTGGCTAGCAGCGGAGCAGAGCATGTCAATTGAGAAGCTTTTGGGATCTGATCATCGGGAAAGCCCTTCAACTCTGACAAATCAAGCTATAGCTATCCACTGCTCGCCTAGATCCGCTGTCAATGAGTTACAGCCGCTGTCCGGGCAAGGTAGGGTTGGGGCAGCTTGCACTGAACGACAATGATCTAGACTTGGTCACCATGGACTTGTCTCCTGTAGAATATTACACAGAAATTCATGAGTTCGCCATATCCTGGTTCGCACCTTTCGAATCCCAGATAGGATGTTGCGTGGCGACATGACCGGGCATTATGCTGTTCTGGCCTGAGACGTGATCGATCGATCACCTTGGCCGCGGCTTGATCGCAGAGTGGTGGGTTAGGAGGACCGGCGGGTGAATACATACATATTTACCGGTCGCAAATCAGCATCCACCACTTAATCTCATTCAATTGAGTTGCATTGGTATGCAAAGGGGATTTGAAGTTGAGTTTTTGCATGTAGTGGTTACATTCACACCTAAAAGTCGAAAGAAATGCAAAGTCTTCAGGCGGGTGTCCTACGGGCTGCCCTGGCAGTTCCCGACCGAGCATCCTAAGAACAACTAGGCATTTGCTTTCAGTCGCCACCAATTCATCAGCCTGGTCGAGCATGCACAGTCAAGTTATGCCATCATTAGAAATACAGGTCACTTCTATTTAGTTGCTTCAATGCGCTGCGCAGTAATGGCATTGATTGGCGGCTGCAGATGCCTGGCCGGGACTTGATGAGATGCAGTACTGAGTAAGTTTGAGATTAGCTAAAATTACGCAACGATGAGAGCCTCGACTCGACGCCCGGCTCAGCATTTCGAACACATGCCGAATGATCGACGGAAGACTCTACCGCAATGGCCGGGGGCATCCAAGGCAGATCGACGTGTCTCAGGGGCATGGTCTCAATAAGCTTGTTTAGCCTGGCGACGGTGGCCGACTTGCGGCCAGTGAGGAGGCAGCGGGTGATCGATCGATCGCGGTCAGACCTGGGGTAGGCTAGTAGCTGGTAGCCAGCTGGTAGGCTGCAACCCTAACCCTACAGCCATGATGATGATGATGCCCTCGCGCATCATCGAATATTCGGGATCATTGCGAAGAATTGTGCAACTCTCCCGAGGATGACGCGACATCAACACTACGAGTCTGAATCGGAGCCTGAAGATGTGTACAGTCCACACACTGCTCCAGACTGCGACGAGTGGCGAGCCATCATCGTAAAGGCGATGTCATCTCCACGTAGTTTCATGACCGCATTTGCTGCCTCCATGACCTCACCCTGACCTTCTCCTTCTACCCAACACCTCATACCCAATCCTCTATAAAGAGGCCCCCAATTCCAACGTGAATCACTTTTGCATCAACAGCAAACCTTTCCATGATTATCAAACCCATTATCAACAAGCCAATTTCCCACTCTCGCATCCCAGTTGCCCGATTCTTCCACTCTATCAAAATGGCCGACAAGTACAAGCCCTCTGGTACATTTCCCTTTCCTCCTCAAAAATACCAAGCTGCTAACTCCAACAGAGCACGGTGGTCTCCGCGAGGACGGCCAGCCCGACAAGCGCACCCAGCAGTCCCAGTTCGCCTACGGCAAGGTTGACCCCCACAAGGCCGGTCAGGAGGGGGGCTCCATCGGCGGCCAGGCCACCGGAAGCCACAGCGGTGGCAGCGCCAAGGGCGAGTTCGCCCACGGCAAGGTCGACCCTCACGAGGCCGGCCGCAAGGGCGGCCAGACTCTTGGTGATGAGTAGATTATACGCCGACTCATCCATCACGATTTGATGATACGACCCGACTGGGAACATGACATGACTCTCGAATATACGATCAGGGAACGGTACATGTAATTTAGTGAATGAACAACTTATATCATAACTCAAACCTACTCTTCAAAGTAGTAGACGTAGTTTGTAAATGTTACAAGTTGATAGTTCGTGCGGCACCACTATCATGACGCTGTAGCACGAAGCTGCATTCGTCTTCAAATTCGCTTCAAGGCTCGGCGATTTTAGGCTTTTAGCTAACCACGCGTTGGATAGTGCCGATACTTATGAGCTGACGAATGACAAACAGCGTGGTATCGGGGCCAAACTGTATTGTTTGCACACATCACAAATGCGGTGCATATGTTGACACACAGGTCATCGATTCGCTACCAAGCCTTACCTCCATTGACTACCACTATGACCTGCATACTTGCCTAAGCTACGGTTGCTCTCATGACATCTCTTGGTAAAGGAGCCTCACGAGTATTTTGACAGGGGTACGTTGGCAGTGAGAGATCAATCAAGGATCGAACAAGCATACTAGTATATGCACAATATATATTTATCCACACCAATGGTCAATAAGTCAGGATTAAAATCGTACAAAGAGAAGAATCCGACGAAAGGAGACCAAGCTCTCTCATCAAGTCCACCAGGATACCTCATTTGAACGGCAGCCCCGGCCCCAGACACGCATCCGCCCGCTCAAAATACCAATGATGCGCATCGAAGGCCAGCAGATCCGGAATCCCCAGCAGCCCCGTGTTCCCCTGGCTGCTATCCCCATCGGCATACACAACGACCTGGTTCGTCGTGACGGTGGCGTTATCTGGGGCGGTGATGTGGTATTCGGGGCCGATGTGGGCATACCCCATCAGCTGCAGAGGGAGATTCGGTACGGGGTCGTTGGTGTGCGTGAAGCGATAGTTCTTGCCCTGGTTCTTTTGTTGGTCCTGAGCGGTGATATACTTGGCCAGGGCGGGGTTGGCCACGCGCGGTGAGGCGAAGGCGTAGAGGGTCGTCGTCTCGTTCTGGTGGTCGCGCAGGTCAGCGGCGGCGAGGGTCGCGATGGCCGCGCCCAGGCTGTGGCCCACCACTACCAATTCATAGTCGGGGTATGAGGCGCGGGCATGAGTGAGGGCTGCAGTTACGTTCGCCCTCACGTTGGTCCAGGCGTTCCAGAAGCCCAATTCGGCCTGGCAGCCTGTGCAGAGATGTGGGTCGGCGTAGAAGAAGGTCGCGTCGGTTAGCCAGTTTCGGACGGAATACGAGCCTCGGAAGGAGAGGATGAGGGCCTGGTGCGCGTGGTCGAGGGCGAGGAAGCCGGCTGTATCTGTTGCAGTGGTGCTGGGTTATCACGGCTCAATTAGTATGGTTGATTGAAGGGGCAGGGCTCACCGCAGCTGAGGGGTCGTAGGCATACTTGGAGAAGTCTAGCAAAATGGTCGCATCGGCGGCCTCAACCTGGGGACAATTGCCCGCCCAACAGGTCAACTTCTGGCCCACCTGGGAGATGTAGTTGGACTCGCAGTAAGCGGCCGCTGCATACTGCACCCAAAAGTCAAAGGACTTGAGGGCGTCGGAGGATATTGTCGATGCAGAGTCCCGGGGCTGCTGCGAGGGAAGGGCGCTGCAGGCAGGTAAAGCAGACAGAGCTGCCACCAGGTATCTGGGAAAATGCATGACGATGGCACAGAGTGAACTCCATTGTCAACAATGAGAAGATGCACCAAGAGATATAATTGTTGGAAGCTCGACTCATTCTTGGACCTGATCGGGGATCCCCGACTGAAACACGCAAAATTGGGCGACTGCACGCGAACGGTGGATCCGTACCTCGGTTACCAGTCGACTCTGATCTCGATCTAGCAATGATCATCTCCACATGGAGGAATTGGATTTCCGACTATTGCTTGGGAACACCCTTGGCTGGGCTATTTCGGGATTTCCAGTGGGGTCGTTCCTTGACTTGTCCGAGAGCAGGTGCCGATCAGAGTCACCCAGGAGGTTGACGAGTTACCGAGCTTATGCTGTAGGAACAAGAATGTGACAAGCCGGGGAAAAACAATCGGGTCTCAGAATAATGACAGAGGTATGATAAAGAGACCATCGGGTAGTAATCTGAGCTTTACACAAAGACGTCGTCGTCTAAGGTCATAGAACTTTTGCTTTCAACATAGAGAGGAACGTTAGTAAAAAAGATCTACAGATTCTTAGAACAAGAAACAAAAATACGAAAGAGCCTCAGCCACACGGGAGTATATCACTACAGGATAAGGACAATCTACATGGACAAATAAGAAAAACATCTATAGGCTTCAGGAATAGTCCAGTGGTTGCATGCACGAGCGCCCGTGGAGCCAGGGATAAAGGATGAGGGTTCTTTATTCGGTTGTTGAGCAAAGCTATGCGAATATAGAATAAACACAGCATTATCTCGAGGAGCATATTTACCCAGACTATATAAGCAACAGTTGGCTAGATGTGTCTCCCCATCTCCCCACCAAACACTCGATCTGCATCGTCTGTCTCACATCCCACCCATCGCCAATACCGACAACGTCAAACATAATGGCTGACGAACCAATCTTTTTTGAGATGCTGCCGGATAACCGGCCTCCACCACGCTGGAGGCACACGACTGCGGACCGTGTCGCGATGGTGGCTGACAATCGAACAGAGACCCAATATGGATTCGCAACAATAGAGAAGCCGTGTTGGCAGATGTACTCCATATTTTGCGACTATGCAGCCGTTCAAGGTCCACAGTGGGTGGCAGTCTAACAACTGCTCTTCAGCGTGATTCGTCGAGGAATAAAGAAACATCCTGACCTGCTGCCTTTGATGGGAAGCATCGAGACGCCCGAGTGGGTGCAGTTCTATCGAGAGCTGGTTCCAGGCGATGACGTCCAACATAAGGCCTTTGGCCTTTATCGGTATGACCTGAGGGGCAAGGAGAGGTTCTTTAGAGGCCAGGACGAGGATAAGCTGACCGAACTGTGGTATATAGCACCCGGTACCGACTTTGGCTGGAGCTTAAACTGAGTCTATTGCTTCTGTGCTGGTAAGCCAGAGCGAATTCCCTTTGATTAAACTATTACAAATATCCAAGCTACTACTTTAACCTACGTGTCGAACAATTGACTGCTAATTGCAACGATAAAGCTAAATCAATAGGATGGACAATGAGCCCAAATCCTTGGAGGAAGAAGAACGAACACACTATATGTCTTGATGAACAGGCGTGTTTGCTCGATTACCTTCGGCTGCACTAGGGTGCAAGCATCAGCCCTGCCACTGCCGGTGTCAGACCCCCGGAGGAGATGTGAGCAGTTTCAAATTTCCCATGCAGGAGTGTCCGGCTATTCTTCGCGCAAGCGAGCCGAAACCAAGGGGCTGCCATCCACAATGCGGGAGAAGTCATGGGCATCGAGACACGCTTGCCGGGAATTGACCACACTTGGCCCTGCTCGGGCAAGCACATCATTCTCGTACACCATTAGAGACTTGCGAAGCTCGTTTATGCTAAGAGACCTGCTCAGTGCAATGAATTTGTACCAACGTCAGCAACGCATACGTCTGCAGGTAGTGCTGGACACTCACCCCAAGAATCGCAAGTCCACTCGCTTCGTGAAATCCAGGACATCGACGATGGCATTGTTGGCCCCCTCTCCGCGGACTATGTTTTATTCCCGGATCAGCAAGGCACCATTCAATCAGGGATCATCATCATGCGGAAACATACACATCGTCATCGTATGAGCGGAATCGCCCATTAGCACCACCCGTGGATGAGCAGTGTCCTGCCCTGGTCGGAACAGCCAGTCGGCAATCCGGATCGATCGCACATCGGTGCTCTCGGGCAGTTGATGAACCAGACCTCTGAAGGGCTCAACCCAGTTGGCCGTCAGGGACTTCATCAATGCTAGTCTCTCTGCATTATCACTGGGAACGGGGATTCCCTTCTCATCCGACCAGGATACAATAATCTGACAGAGATATTTGTCTTTGTCGCTCTCGTCGAAGTTATTGGGTGTATCGAGCACTGCGGGCATTCGGGCAGTCTCTTGGTCAGCAATGCTCCTTCACGATGAGGACGACAGTCACACCTACGGCTGAAAAAGAAGAAGATATTTGAATCGGGATGCGAGCCTTGGAAGATGAAAGGGTCGATGGTCTCCGCTCCTCCCATCTCCTCCGCCGAATAGAGGGCAGCTCCACCCAGCAGCTGCACGGGCAGGGGGTTCATCTCGTGGCCATCCGGGTACACGATCTCACGGGCACGGGAGCGCGATCCATCGCACCCGACTAGCAGGCAGCCGGTATACGAGGTCCCATCTTGGAAGTGTGCGGTGACGCTTTCGGTTGTCGAGTCGATTCTGATGAGTGTTTTGTTCCAGTGGAGGTCGAGATCGGTGGCCAGCAGCTGCCTCAGTCGCACGCGACTGACGCGGATCCGTTCGGCGGCGGGGACGCTGTACAAGGCCGATCCCGTACGAAGATCAAAGAACTGGAAGCGCCCCGTGTCACCTCGCACGGCAGCAGCTTTGTTCACATACGTCTCCGGCAGTCGCGCCACGAGGTGGTCCGGCAGGAGTTCGCGCAGCGCAGGGAGACCCCAGTGGAGGGTCAGCCCCCATCCACCACTCCGCGCATCGATCGAGCCATCTTGTTCGAAAAGCAGATACGGGATATGGTGTCGTTGAAGATACTGGGCCAGCAGGAGGCCACTGATGCCGGCACCAGCGATGAGCACGGGAAGATCAGCCATGGGAAAAGAGGAGAGGAGGGGCGAGGCAGATGCACGGGCTGTATGATTGATGACTGCACGGGATAGGTTTATTTTTAATTTTTTTTTTTCGCCCATCCCTTGCTTGCTTTTGACTCGACCTGTCGCCTGATGAACGGCTAGCCTCGGTGGACTGACAGCACTGACAGCCACAGCTCTCCCGTGTCTCTGACTAATATAAGGAAGACACTGTCGATCGTCATGCGGTTCAAACGTTCACCATTGAGATGTCTCTTTTATTGTGCAGCTGAAGGCTAGGGATCCTGGGCTAGCAGGGATGGCGAGGAGACAGAACACTCAGTATGAACAAGTCACCAATAGAGTATAACGTTACAGTCTGGCACCACCACGGGCCACTAAAGAGTCCTCGGCCCTCAGCGGTCGGGAGAAGACCCACTAACTGTCACTAGTACTGTACGTAGTCTATGAGCCTAACGAAATTTGAGTACAGTGGCTCACAAGGGAACATGAGTACCCATTGGCTATGCCCAGCACGGGATGGGGTCAACCCCGGCATGAGACTAGCCCTGAGTCCGTCGTCCGCCGGTGGATGCTTCAATCAATCCATCCCCACCACCGCAGGCAGCAACAGCCCCCTGCGTAGAAACATAGTGTAACATCGTCTCACTTATCCGGTCCCTTCTCGGGGAAGTGTGGCCGATCCCAAGCACGCCTTAATCAGCCAGTGCCATCACCACCGATTAGACCGGGAGAACCTTCGACCCAGTCCACCTTGCTTTAGTTCCAATCCCTGACCAACTTCGGCCAACTCTTATTTGCAGCAACCGTGCTCAATATTGGCAGGGTTCCTACCTTATTGACACTAGGAAACCTGGGTCTCGCGGACCGGTGAGTGATTAATTAATTAATTAAGCCCAAAGAAAATTTCAGGGTCGCCACGCTCTCAGTGATCTCTCGCGGCCTTCTCCTCCAGCGAGACTCGCAACTCCACTGTCATATGAATCCCCCCTTCCTCGAGCCCCCCACTTTCCAAAATCAGCTCCTCGCTGGGAGTCCGTCGGGGGCGTGGAGCCGCTGAGGTGGTGGACTGTAGCTGGGAGCGTTGGTGTTTCGACCAGGACTGCAAGGCATAACTCTGCCCGTCAAAGCGTTTCTGGTCACTGTGCGATCGGAAATCGCGCACCGCGCCCTTGAGCAGAGGTGCAAGGAAGGGAATGCACGTCACAATGTTCTGGAAGGGTCAGTTGGTCAGCAGGGTAAATATATCCAACGAAAGGACCACGGACACTCACCCCGACGTTGAACTCGATGGTGCCCCACAGGACTAACATCGTCGAGTTTCCGTCTCCGTATGCGACCCGGTGGATCTGAGCCAGTCGCAGGATGGAGCAGATGGTGGTGAAAAGACCCAAGAGGAATAAACACACCACGCCCGCTTTCTGGGCGGGTTTAATATTGAGCTGCATGAGCAGGGGGATAGGGAGAATGAGGATGACCACGTCGCAGAAGATGGTGAATGCAGCCAGTCCGTAGAATGTTGGCCCCGAGGGAAGACATGATCCAGCTATTGTAGGGTTCCAGGCCCGTTTCACCTGCCCAGAGTCAGTCGGTCAGTCGGTCAGTCTGTCTCAACCTGGTCTTTGACATACGGGATGGCAGTTGAATATCAGCACCAATGCCCCCGCAATATGGCCAATGCTGCAGAAGGTGATTGTAACCCAGATGAGCATTCTATATAGGTTCTTCGACGTTCCGGAAATCAATCGGAGGTAGTTCAAACATAACGAAGCCTTGAACCCTGCGATCCCGATTTGGTAGAATGGCCGACCGGCATAATTGAGCTATAACCTTCTCATCAGTTGGTAGATTACTGGTGAGACTTTAAGCAGACATACCTTAGTGTACTCGGGCAGGTCTTCCTTCGGTCGCAGCTTCAGAGGTAGCCCTAGACCGTACCTACTTTCTATTATGGTCAGCTAGTATTCCGACCGACGGACAAGGAAAAGAAAACGAAAGTCACTCACGAGCTATACATAGTGCGCTGTATATAATGCTAAAGGCCTGGTACACCACGGATGATCAGCCAAAGATAGTAGCCTTAACTGGATGAGCGTACCATAGTCACCACCATCACATAGTCAGAGGCTTCCAACCGACGAGCGTGGAACCGAATGGCCAAACGTAGGCAGACGATGATGAACATCAACAGTGTCAGACCTAAACACACCCCCAGTATCAGGCGATATTGCGATTCTGCCTCCACCTCGGGCGAGGCATGGTGCACCCAAGTCATGGTCGAACTGGCTGCAGAGGATCGATCGCACAGTGGAGGGGACCACGAGTCTTAACTACATTCTAAATGTTCACGCCACTGCCAACATGGATGCACCTCTCCTGCAGCAATTAGCCTTCATATCCTCAGCCCAGGTTGTGAAACTAGTGCGCTGGCGAAGGACGACCGGCCGTCTTCCTGCATGCACTAGACCAACTGATTAAATTGGCAATAGATTGTACCTCATGCAACCATGCAACCTGCCGGTCTAGACTAAATGAGCTGGGTCGCACAAATGCCATCACTTTGCCCAACGCAATAATATCCCACACTAAAGAATTTTCCATTTAGAACCCCTCTCCCCCCTGGTTTCGGAACCCAATTTGCTTTTCCTTCCTCGTTGCCTGAAACCACGTCAATGATGGAGGAGAAACAGCCCACTTCTCAGGCCTTGTCTGCCAATCGCACCGACGATGCGGTGGAATACCTCCAGGGCCACATGGCCGGGGCTGGCACCCTCCAGATCGACCTTCGAGCCCTCCGTCGCAAGATCGACTTCCGCCTTATTCCGTTTATGTTTTGCTGCTATGTCTTGCAGTTCCTGGACAAGGTGATGCTGAATTATGCCGCGGTGATGGGGATGAAGAAGGACCTCGGCTTGGCAGGGAACGAATACACCAACACGGCCACCTGGTTCTTCCTGGCCTACCTGATCGCTGAGGTGCCCAACAGTAAGTGAAATACCTGCAACCGTGTACGGTGCTTGGTCGTGCGCTTACCCACATCCCTCTCCTAGCCTACTGCCTTCAGAAAGCCCCCGCTGCGAAATGGCTGGGAGCTAATGTTACCCTGTGGGGGGTTGCCGCCGCCGCATCGGCTGGGGCCACCAACTACCGAACCCTCCTCACTGCGCGTGTCTTCCTGGGCATATTCGAGGCGACTATCGGTCCGTCGCTGATGTTGATCAGCAGTCAATACTACACCAAGAGTGAACAGGCCCCGCGGTTTACCTTCTGGTACAATGGATTGGGAGTGGCACAGATCATTGGTGGACTGGTTTCGTTTGGCTTCCAGCATGTTGAGCATGCGGCGATGGCAGGATGGCGCATCATGTTCCTCGTCATCGGTCTTGCCACCGTCGTCGTCGGCGTTCTCACTTTTCTGCTAATCCCAGATACTCCCATGGAGGCGACATGGCTGTCCGATGACGAGAAGGTCGCGCTCCTGCAGCATGTCAGTGTCAATCAGACGGGCGTCTGGAGCCGAAAGTTCAACTTCAAGCAGATCTGGGAGGCTGTGTTGGACATCCAACTCTGGCTGCTGACTTTGATCACTATCCTGGTATGGCGCATTGGCTTACCCCTTTCGTTGTTCCATCCCGAAAGCTCATTTTTGATAGATCTCTGTATCCAGTGGTGTGGTCACCTCCTACTCGGCCACTCTCATTGCCAGCTTCGGCTACCCGGGCCCGATCTCGGCCCTGCTGAACATGCCGTCGGGGATTGTCAGCATCTTCTTCACCCTGCTGGTCGGAATCGGCATTCGCAAGACCTCCCATCGCTGGGCCTGGAATATTCTCTGCACCATCCCCGGGATCATCGGCGGCGCTCTGCTCTCCTTCTTGCCTAAGAGCGACAAAGCTGGGGTCCTGATCGGGATTTACCTGGTGAATGCAATCGTGGCGACCTTGCCCATCCTCTATCAATGGACGATGGCCAATTGCGCGGGCCACACCAAGCGCGCCTTCGGGAGCGCGCTTATCGCCGGCTCCTTCTCGGTGGGAAATATCATTGGGCCCCAGACCTTCCAGGCGCGGGATGCCCCCGAATATCGGCCGGCCAAGATTGCGGTTCTTGCCACACAAGCGGCCGCTGCAGTCATGTCGGCGGTGCTTTTTGTGTATTATATGTGGGAGAATCGGAGGCGGGATCGGAAGTACGGGAAGGTCGAGGACGCGATGGTGGAGGAGGCCAAGTGGGCAGGGCTGACAGATAGGCAGAATGGTCGGTTTCGGTACGTGTATTGATAGTGGGTTATGTACATAGGGTCACCAAGATGCAGAAGGTAACTTGACAAGAGTCCCTTGATGGTACGTGATGCGTAGGCTGACAGCTTAATGTTGCTTTCATGTCTGATTCAAGGCTTTTGCCGATCGGGTAGAGATTTGCTGCCTTAGGCCGCAGTGTGAGAGTGTGGCTTGCATCTGAGGTGATGTGGCGGGGTTACCCCGCCAAGTGTGGCTGGAGCTGGGTACATCAACTGCCTTGGTCACATAAGGCATAACCTACTGCGTTATGTACTGTACGTCAGCCACTGAGATTTCTCACCTAACTTAACTATATGTAGCTTGCTTATGCTAATAGTGCATGCATGTCATGTTTCTTGAAGCTCTATGGTCCAAGATGCTGTGTCACTTTTCAGGCCCCTCTCAGCTCCGCAGACAGTGGTACCTGGCAGCGAAACCATGGTTCAAGCGACCCCCAAAGCCCAAGCTCAATGCTGTTTCATTGGATTGCGTACCCTTAGTCGAGATCAAGCTCGCCTAGGTTCGAGCTTTTGCGCCGATGTTGCTATGACGGACATCTGATATCAGCATTGCAGTTCATAGCGGGCATTGCTTTGTGTTCATTGAATGACAGTAGCGGGGTTTGTCTCGGGAGATCTCCCTTATTTCCATTCGTCAATGTCAATCTCATTCAGAAATTTAAGCAAGTCACCGGACATCAAAGTAAGAACTGAGTGGCTAGTGAGTAGCAAAGCAATTTGGTTTCTAACTGAACTAGCAATAACGGAGAGTTCCAGTTATGTGGGGAGAGATGACTCGCAGTCTTTCATACTCATACGAAGGTTTCCCATCTATACTCTCATAGTAGAGCCCAGATAGCCGGTATCTGCCTGTTCATCATACTACAAATTCTCAAGGATTCCACCGGTAACAACTTTGTTATCATAAATAAACATCTAGGATCTATAGTCGCTCGTGCCAATGGAGTCCTTTTCAAACATCTGATATCATCCTGACTGATAGCATCCTGACTGATACCGTTCTGACTGATGCCATCCTGACTGATGCCATCCCGAGTAATCCCATCATCAGTCCTAAAATTGTGAGTGATACTATTCTGCGTGGCATTGCCTTCATTCAAATCATACTCACTGATACTTTCGCGGCCGAGACCATACTTGTTGACACCACACCCACTGACCATATGGCCGAGACAATCGAGAAGCTGGGTTACTGGGCGCAGTGCCTGGGCCAGATATTCCTCTCACAGGAGGGCTTTGGGGTAAACATCGAGAACTCCAGACCTACTTCAAGCGAGTACGAAGTGTGGTCTCCCTACCAGAAACTGGTGATCTCGTATCAACGGGAACCCTTCCTCGTGCTCATGGTGGCCAACCCGGGCTGCTGGCAAGAACTGGAAGTTAGCCTTTTTGGGGAAATGATGGCTCTGCGCGAGACCCCCTGGAACCGGCGCCGCGGCGTAATCGCGAACGGAGTTCTCGTTCGGTTCTACCACTTTCAAATTCCCAAGCCCCCGACTCTTCGAGCACTCGGTGATCCATCACGCAACTATTTCGAAGACGCAATGGACAAAGGAGAGATTGAGAAGCGATTGGCATTCTATAAATCGGCGATTCAGAGTGACTGGCTTAGCCAGAACCCGGCATCCCCTTAATCTCATGTTTTCTCCTACTTTCTCCATTGTCTCTTGATAGTTGTGCTATGCGAATAGCTTAGATGACTATATAAATGTGACCCAAAACACATTGCCTACCAACCTACTCTTCACGTTTGCAAGCCAGACTCAAAAGTATCCAACATGACGTAGTCCAGATGTGAGCCGCTTGAAACTGAGTATCTGAGTTTGTCTCTTGGATGCTCTACATCAGGATATGTTCAATCGCTACACAGACCTTTTTGATATGACTCGAAATCCTATACAGCGTAATCTACATGAGTATACATGTACCATTTTTTAAATCGGTTTGTACTGTACCCCGCACTAAGCTACTTTTGGATCCCGTCCAGCCCCACCACTGCACTGGGCAATGTTATTAGGTAGTACCAGATCCCAGATGCTTAGATGGTCATCTACACCCAAAGATAGCCTTGCAGAGGTGGCGTGCAAAGTTCATTTCCCCTGGAGCCATCTGACCACTTACTGACACCGTCGACCACCACCGGAAAGCAAAAAGCTTGTTGATAACCCCTCATTCGTTTCCATCTTTCACGCTTGGTGCATTCTCACTTACTGGACTCTTACCCACACTTAACCGGCCGGGTCTGTCGCAATATCAAGGACGGAAGAATAGCAGTTCACCAACTAGGCGAGGGCGCGGAATGACATGGTGCGACACGCAACTTACCACTTGAAATGGCTTTGATCTTGCCGCAATCCGCCGCGCGCTGTGTGCAGGCCCTAGAGTCAGCACAGCGTCAGACGATGTACAGCTGCTGCGGTGACTGTGCATTACATCCTACCGCTCGCGTGTTGGAATAAATCTGCAGAACACCAAACATGGGCTAAAATCAAAACCAATTTGACAAGCCTGCAGACAAGAAAGGCCTGTCACAGGAAAGTTGTTACCTCTCACCCGTGGCGAACGTCAGGAGTTGAAAGCCTCCAGCCGCGACCCCCTACGAAGCCAACGGGCTTGAACATTCGAAGCACTCTCGGCACGCGTATGGTTCTGTGTTCAATGCGCGCGAGTGAGTAATCGCAGAACTTTTTACATCTCTGGATTGGACAATAGTGACTTGGTTCATCCGTGTTATAAATTCAAATCATGGGGAGGATGGGGCTCTGGCAGTACGGGCCGTCGAGATAAGCTCAGACTGCAGACAGTTAGAACGGTGTCAGAACCAGCAAGAATAGAGCAAGAAGCTCGGATATCATCAGGCTACTAGGTGGGAAGGCAGCCTTACCGGTGTGCTATGTCGGAGATTCTGAGTCATTATGGCTCACACCGGCGCAAGTCCCCGCAATAAATAGATAAATACGAGCAGCTAGCAGAATCGTTGCATCAAATACAGCGGTGTGAGGATCGACTCACCCCGGACCTCCGACGGGGAACTGTGGGGGCTTAACCGCTCAATGCGCATGGAGATAGCGGAGCATAAATGGAAAACTACTGCTCCGGAGTAGGTAAATTATGAGTCAACCTCCCAGAAAAGGGCCAGAACAACGGAAGAGGTTGATACACGGCCTATCACGTCCTGCCTCAAGATCAATGCATTTCAATGCATGAAGAATTTTGAGCTGATTGGGCACAGTCCTTATCTTGTCAGCGCTTAAGTCGCTAGTTGCGTAATGCTCGAAATCCATCCTTGCTTCTGAGTCAGCCGGAGAGTCAGCCACCACCAAACAAGACCAAACAAGACTTTGCGCCATTTGACCCGGGGAAGACGCATTCAATAAGGGCTGGCCGGCCTTGCTTTTCTTTTTTTTTTTTTTTGATCTTCGGTCTGGGTTCTCGTTTCCGCATCTTGCCGGCGAGAGAGCACACCAAAGATGCTCTCGCAAAATTCCCAAGCCTTGACCGTAGGCTCCGTGGCTCTCTTGTTAACCACCTTGAGCAGTATTCCCGCCGTCAAAAGCATTATTGCGCGCACCCGCCGTACCCTATCCGAACAAGATGACACCGCCACCGAAAAGGCCGCTTATCACGACGAGGATGGTGTGGCGACGGAGGAATCACTTCTCAAGTTCTCGGATATCTGGCAGCGTGTCGCGATCGTCCTGTTCTCCTCGACTGGGCTTCTCGCGACTCTGGGACTTGCCATCCTGACAACATCGAAACCCCACACAAGGACCCCGGTCTTCGCGTGGCTTCAGTTCGCCGGTTGGGTCAGTACAACCACACATCTGAAGGGGACGTGGGATTGGGTTCGCCTGGCAGCTAATTTGACCAGCTCTTACTTCTTTTTCAAGGGGCTGTCTTCTTCGTGGAACCCAGATCGACGGAACGATACACCCTGGGTCACTTCGCCTTCCTGGGAAGCATCTTCACGATCCTGGTCGGCGGCTTTGATCTTCACAGCAATGACCGGGTTCGCCATAGTCTCACGGACGACCAATTGTGGCTGAGTCTGACCACAGTTCAGCTTGCAAGTGCCGTTGTACGAGCGCTGGCGAGCATCCTGCTGCCCCGTCGCCCGGATGTCTTCCACGACGGTGCTTTGATCGACAGGGAATTTTCGGGATCTGCCTTGAGTCGATATTCATTCGCCTGGGCCAGCGGCCTCCTCAACTACACCGCGAAGAACCGCACGCTGGCCCTCACGGATCTGCCCAAACTTCGAGCCCAGACAAGAGCAGAGAGCCTCCATCCTCGCTTTGAGCAAGCCAAGCAGTCTCGCAAAACTTGGCAAGCCATCGTACGGGCGCACTGGCCAGCCATACTCTCGACCCTGCTTCTCACTCTGCTGGTTGGTCTTTTGAGCATCGGCCCGCAGCTGGCGCTGCTCAATATCTTACAAGCCTTGGAGGGTCGAGGTAGCAGCAACTGGGACCCCCTGCGGGCGATCTCCTGGATTGTGGGCCTAGGATCCCTGATGATTATCTCCTCGCTATTTGAGGCCTGGCTGTTATGGGTGGTGTGTGCGAAGCTCTTCATTCCCATCTATGCGGAGATCTCCGCCCTTGTTTTCGCCAAGTCAATGCGCCGGAAAGATGTCAAGAACGTCCAAAAATCAAAAGAAAAGCCTAATGCTGAAGCCACGACAGAAAATGGATCGCGGACCAAGGAGGAGGACGAGGAGGAGCTTGACGACGAGGCCTCTGTGAAAAAGACGAGACAGAGCATCATCAACTTGGCCGCCGTCGACGGAAGACGCATCACTCAATTCACCACATTTGCCTACCTCATCCCTTCCTCTATCTTCAAGCTGATCCTCGGGTGTGGCTTTTTGATCAAGATCCTAGGATGGCGCAGCGCTCTGTCCGGCATTGCAGTTGCGGTTCTGGTCACGCCCCTGAACTCCTTTGCAGCCAAACGCTACACGGGCGCTCAAGTCAAGCTCATGAAGATGAGAGATCAGAAGCTGGCCATTGTCACAGAGGTGCTGCAGGGGATTCGCCAGATCAAGTTCTCGGGCCTCGAAGCCCAGTGGGAAGCTCGGATCCGGGTGGCGCGAGAGAAAGAACTGAGCGCTCTGTGGAGGTCTTTCTTTTTCGACATCATCCTGATGGGCATCTGGATTCTTGGACCTATTGGTCTCTCGGCAGTCTCTTTGACAGTCTATGCCATGCTCCATGGTGGACTCTCTGCCTCGGTTGCCTTTACTGCCATGTCTGTCTTTAGTTCCCTCGAGCTTTCTCTTGCCATATTGCCAGAGATAATTTCCCAAGGGCTGGAGGCAAAGGTCAGCGCGGACCGAATTGATACCTATATGGCCTCATCGGAAAGGGTGGTTACTACCATCCCGGCTGACGAAGTCGCGTTCAAGAATGCCTCGGTCGCCTGGCCATCGGAGCAGGACGCTGGCACCGCAGAGGACACTGATCGCTTTGTGCTACGCAATCTCGATCTTGCCTTTCCCAAGCAAGGCCTCAGTATCGTGTCGGGCCGCACTGGGTCTGGCAAAAGTCTGCTTCTGGCTTCCATCCTCGGGGAAGGTGACTTGCTTCAGGGAACCGTACATGTGCCCGTACCACCTCCCATCGAAGATCGGTTCGATCAACGGGCTACAAGTGCCAGTTGGATCATCGATTCAGCCATTGCCTATGTCGCTCAAATCCCATGGATTGAAAATGCAACAATCAAGGATAATATTTTATTCGGACTGCCCTACGATGAAGCGCGTTACCGGAAGACTATCTCTGCGTGCGCGCTGCAGAAGGACCTGGAGATGCTGCCCGATGGCGATCTGACCGATATCGGAGCGAACGGGGTCAATCTCAGTGGTGGCCAGCGATGGCGAGTCTCCTTTGCACGCGCCTTGTATTCTCGTGCGGGCATCCTCATCATGGATGATATCTTCAGTGCTTTGGATGCCCATACAGGCCGTTATGTCTACGAAAACGCACTCACTGGTGAGCTTTGCCAAGGCAGAACGCGCATTCTGGTGACGCATCATGTTGGCCTGTGCCTCTCTCGCGCGGACTATTGGGTGGAATTGGAAGATGGATACGTCCGCTATGCTGGCCTAGTCACTGAGGACAAACGGTCAAATCACCCAGGGCACCCTCTGCATGAGGGAGATGGCGGTGATGAGACGGCGCTCCTCGAAGAGGAATCCGTGGAGCAGGTAATTTCCCACACCTCCCATCGGCGACTTAGTACCGTACAACAGGAGACGACAGCCAAGCCGGCAGCGGCGAAGAAGTTTGTAGAGGACGAAAAGCGAGAGGTTGGCTCGGTCCAATTTTCAGTTTACAAGGCCTATTTCTCTATCGGTGGCCACAGACTTCGATGGTACATCACGGCGATTGTCTTCCTTGCATACACTTCCTTCTTGGTCGGCAGGGTAAGTATCAACACGCATCTTCTTCGGTTTCATTATATTCTGTCATACGCAGACTGACTGACAATGCTGATTACCATAGTCATGGTGGATTAACGTGTGGACTGGCTCGTCATCGCAATCCCATGTCAGCCTTAAGCAGTACAGCATGGTTATGTGGCAACAGCCTATATCGAATGTCAACGCAGCGCCCCTAGACTCGGAGCTCAAGATGTATTTGGGCATCTATATCGCAGTCAGTGTGCTTGCGTGCGCTATGGGCACCCTGCGCTTCTACCTGATCCTCTCGATGAGTGTCCGCGCAGCCCGCAATCTCTTCAACCGCCTGACATACGCCGTGCTCCGTGCCCCGATGCGCTGGCTGGACACTGTACCACTGGGTCGAATCCTGAACCGTTTCACATCCGACTTCAATTCCGTG
Organism: Aspergillus uvarum CBS 121591; assembly: GCF_003184745.1. Classification (NCBI taxonomy): domain Eukaryota; kingdom Fungi; phylum Ascomycota; class Eurotiomycetes; order Eurotiales; family Aspergillaceae; genus Aspergillus; species Aspergillus uvarum. Next base: position 291,657 of record NW_020291335.1, read on the forward strand.
GATTCAATCATCGGATATCAGCTGGCCTTTGTGGTGACGCAAATGCTTAATGTCTGCGGGATCGTGGTGGCAGGCGTTATGGTCAGTCCATTGGTGATCATCCTCGCCGTGATCCTCCTGATCGTGTGTCTCAGCCTGGCCCTAAAATATTTGGCGGGGGCGCGAGAGGTCAAACGCCTCGAAAGTACTGCCAAGAGCCCTATCTTCGAGCATTTCGGGTCCAGTCTGGCGGGACTAGTCACCATTCGCGCATTCAGCAAAGCGGATGTCTATACGGGCATGATCTACAAGAGAATCAACGCGCACGCGCAAGCCTGGTGGGCTATGCTGCTGTTCAACCGCTGGCTGGCCTTCCGCATGAGCGTCGTTGGAGCACTATTCGCCACGTTGACTGCGGCTCTGATTGTGAGTTTGCCAAATATCTCGGCCTCGCTCGCCGGGTTTGCACTTAGCTTCGGGTTGCTGTTCAACACAGCAATCGGCATGGCATTGCGGAGCTATGCGGATGTCGAGCTTAGTATGAATGCGACCGAGCGAGTTATCGAGTATTCCAAGATCGAGCTTGAGAACCAGGGCGGGGTTGACCCTCCCGCGGCGTGGCCTACCGAGGGTCGTCTGGAAGTCCAGGATCTGGTCGTAGGATATGCGCCTGATTTGCCTCCAGTCCTCAAGGGATTAAGCTTTGCTGTTGAGAAGAACCAAAGAGTTGGCGTCGTTGGCCGCACGGGTGCTGGAAAGTCGTCATTAACCCTTGCTCTGTTCCGAATCCTCGAGGCCCGCGAGGGTAATGTTTTAATTGATGGGCTGGATGTTGCTAAGCTCACGCTGCACAGCCTGCGCACTCGGCTCGCTATCATTCCTCAGGATCCAGTTCTTTTCTCCGGAACTGTGCGGTTCAACCTTGACCCTTTCGAGGAGTACACCGATGCAGAACTCTACGATGCTCTGGCACGCGTGCATCTCATTTCCCAGAGCGATGAAGAGATCGCTACAGCTGCCGATACAACAAGTCCAACGCATCGTCCAAACACGAACAAATTCACCTCGTTGTCTGCTCCAATCTCAGAAGGGGGTCTAAACCTGTCACAAGGCCAGCGTCAACTGCTCTGCCTCGCACGCGCGATCGTATCGCGCCCGAAAATCATGTTTTTGGACGAAGCCACATCCGCTGTGGACATGGAGACGGATGCCCTTATTCAGCAGTCCATCCGCGCCGAGTTCGGCCGCAACAACACCACGCTCCTGGTAATCGCACATCGACTGAGTACTATCGCAGATTTCGACCGCATCTTGGTCATGGATGCCGGAAGAGCGGTTGAATTTGGGGCACCCAAGGAGCTGCTGGGGATTGCGAACGGGGTTTTCAGGAGCCTGGTAGATAACAGTGGCGAGAAGGAAGTGTTGGAAAAGATTATTCTCCGGGGTGACTAGACAGCCGGGGTCGCCGTAACAGCGATGTTCCAGCACATCTGCTCGTTCAAGATCCGATGAAATTGATATATGTATCTAGTATATAATGCATATCTGGGTTCGAGTAAGGAGAAGCTGGAAGGAATAACCCATACAAAGAGATTGAATGTCTACCTAGTAAAAATCAAGATAATCCATCAAAGTCGACCCCTGAGCCCTACAGGTCGCATGCATCCCCACCCTCATACCCAATCATTTTCTCCAGCGCCAACTCGACCAGCTCCTGAGTATGTATACCAAACCTCTCTTCCTTTGCCGCGTACGCAAACTGTTCCTTCCACTGCTGCCACCGTTGCCCACTCCACATATCCAACCGTTTAGTGATCCTCTCCCGCTTCGTGCATTGCTGGTATACATAACGCCCCATCTCGGGCCGAAGCAGCCACTGCACACTAGCAATGACCCATCCCGCCAGCCATCGAAACCCTTGGTCCTTGTTGTTCAGCCCTTGTTGATCCTTGAAGTCATTGTCATTCAGGCCTTTGGGGTACCCGGAATGCGTCGGCAGAATCGTCTCCAACGAGATCCGCCCGCAGTCGATGAGATCTAAGGTTGTGATGCGGGCGATGGCGGACTGGAAGTTCCGCCATCGCAGGTCTGTCTCCGTGGGTGGTAGACGTAGTCGCTCAGCTGAGGCCGGATGGTAAATGTACGCTGGAGTTATAGTTAGTGGTGGGGCTCCTGAAGTGGTGAAAGTAAAGCCCAAGGGAAGACAAGGGTTACGGTGATGGAACAAAGCCCAGTCGGGAATCCATACCCTCCCTAATCAATATCTTTGTTTTACTCAAAGATCAAATAAAGGAAATCTTCAAGTCAATCTTGTCACTCGAGACAACGAAGCAAGTCTCCTCCCAGGCCGATGCTCCTGCAGCTCTCAGATCCCTTGGCGTCAAGCCATCTGTCCGGTACTCGACGTCATCTAACGTGTCCACAATCACCACCAGACGTCGCGTCAGCGATTCCGAGGCCGTTTACTTTGTCTACAGCTCTGTCACGCTTACCGAGACAGTTTCTCTAGAAGGACAGGGCTATCCGCTCATGCTCAACCTCTGGACTGGGGGCGTTACGCCCATCGCTGCATTTGACACAGTTAATGGGTGCACCAGAGTCAACCTGTCCTAGGCGAGAATGCGGCGCAAGTGCTCTACCTCGGCAAAGAAAAACCCATACGGCCTTCCCAATCCCAACAGGTATATCGCTGCGACCGATGCTGATGTTTATGCTCAGTCGCAGACTATACATTTGAGAACCAGCAAGAATGGAACCCACACTGCAAAACTTTCAAACGGAAAGTCCGTCAGTGTTGCCTTCAGCAATGTGCCATCTCCAATTGCTCTCAGCTCTTGGGTTCTATCCGTTGAAGACTGGTCTCCTTCTATCGTCAATGAAACTGGGCTCGGTTCTTCTTTGACTTCGAAGATTACTTTACCGAGCATCCACTTGAACAGCCTCAAGTTTTGGACTAATATTTCAGGACTGGAGAGTGCAAGTAGCATTGGAACTTATAAAACCACTGTGAGATTATCCTCGGGGTCGTCAAATCAGAGCTCTGGAGAGGATCTTGCGGTCTTTATCAACTTCGGTGATGGGGGGGGGGGGGTGTTGGGGCTTGAAGATCAACAATGTCCAGGTCAATGGAGTTGACTTCCTACGCTCGGTGCCTCTAGAAATTACTTCTTACGTGAAGAATGGCCCCAATGGTATGTACTGTCAGCCTTGAGTGGTAGAGCTTTTGCTGACGTGACGAGCGGCAGACATTAAGATCACAGTTGCCACTACATTGTGGAACAAACTACGGAAGACGTGGCCTGCTATCTACGGGTCTCTAGAGGCACAGAAAGTCGGTCTACTGGGCCCTGTTACTCTGACGTATTATGCCCAGAAGCAAATTTGACCATCAGTAGAGGGGAAAGTGGGTGTATGTATGGATTGGTTCGTTGTCCGTGCATGTACGACGCCGCCTGCCCGGCTGTTTAGTCTTGGGTAACAGCACCTTGGTAAGGCTCAGTTACCGATTTAGACTCAGCAGCCTGAACCTCATAGACCATATCTGGTCTTTTGAGATCACAGCTCGGTGTGTTACCAGGAAAGAGAATTTAACACGGCACTCGCGCCAGTCCCCGCGATTATCTTATTCCCTCCACAGCTACATGGCCATTAAATGAAGCATGTTATGTGGTGCACATCTGCTGGGCAATAAGATGTCTAGTCAGCATTATGATCTTGTAGTGTCACAGTAGTTCAAGCACATGGAGTAAAAATATATGCGAGGTAAAGCCGACAACATAGCCATGGGACGCTGTTGGACTCCTGAACAGAAGGCATCTTGTTCTGTTATGTTTTACGCATTCAAAACACCATCAAGATAGCTTGTCCAGACCAGTTCCTCGCTTCATTGCTCGATCCTATGCGACACATATGAGCAATCAATCCATGTCGTGGAGAGACACAAGAATGGATTCACACGCTGGCACTAACCAAAATACCCGTCGGTATGTATTTGGAAACGACCTCCACCAAGGAAGCCATAGCTCCGCGCCATACGGGACCTGAGGCTCCGCCCAGAATATCCTGCACAACCTGGCGAGCAAAGTCGTCGGGTGCGCTTTTGTTTAAGACATCCTTCCCGGCACCGCGTGTTTGAATCTCCGGAAGCGCCTTGTGGTAGAGTGAGCTCTCGGGCAGGGTCAGGTTAGCGTGTGACATAATGTTTGTGGCGATGGTGCCGGTGACAAGAGATATAACCCGAACGTTGTAGGGCTGTAGCTCCAACCGAAGGGTCTCGCTCCAAGACATTAAAGCCGCCTTTGAGGCGTTGTAAACACCTGGTGCAAAGTATCAGCGAGTAAACCCCCCTCAAATCTACTGCACCGGCTTGTGTGGGAAAGACAGACTCATCCAAGGGGCGTACAAGAAGCCTGAAATAGAGCAGACGTTCACAATAGTGCTGCCATTGTCGGGGACCAGCAGCAGGGTGGCATGAAAGCCTGGGTGATAGCGAGGACACCCCAGAAATTGACATCGAACAGACACTTGGCCTTGTCAATAGAGGTGTCTAGCGCGGGGTAAACAAGGGATTGGCCGGCGTTATTGACGAGGATGTCAAGGGTATCACCGTGAGAAGACAAATCCTGTCGAACGGTGTTGACAGCAGCGGCAAGGCTGATCGGATCGACAACATCGAGAGCTACGAGGGTAACATTAGGAAGTTTAGCAAGATGCTCCATCTTGGCTGGGGAGCGAGCAGTAGCATAGACTGTCATCCCTGGGGCGTGCAGTTCTTCCACCAGAGCCGAGCCGATTCCGCCGGCGCTACAGCCGGTTACAAGGGCGCAACCGGGCATCGTTCCCACAAGTAAGGAAGTCACAAAGAAAGAAAAGAAGGCGAAAAGTGCCACATAGAAAGAATGCACGGTGGAAATGCGAAGTGATGCTGGAACTTTGCAGTTTTATCTTGGCTCTCCTTTTGGCTTGCCTGTCTATCCCCTGCGCGGCACTCGCTAGGAAGGGCAAGTTCCGGAATCGACTACGAAAAGGAGCTTAATAGCCAGCGGCTCATACTGCTTTGTTTTACCTGGGCAAGTTAGTTTAGAAGGAAATCATGTTTCCCTTCCCCAACAGCTCGTATATGGGAAAGTCGACAAGGATTTGGTCTATCATCACGCTCGTCCATACCAGGCGAAGTCGGGACTTTCCTGTTATGGCCATTCCCGACAGGCTGGGCTCGGCTGGGCTTACGGTTAGATGCGACAGTGCAGTGCCGGACAGCCTTGTCCGCAACTTGATTCCCTTATGACCCGGCTATGACCAGTAGATGGATGGTAGATGTAGCGCACTCTTTTCCTGGTCTGTCCTTACAATCCACCTATCCGGTCGACTGTCAATGGACGCCGGCGGTCTCGAAGCACCGCTTGATTTGGCGGGAGAGATTGTCGACCTCCGAGGACGGATGCCGGACATACCGACCTTAGTTAGTCTCGGTTACGGACCGAATATTTCGGGAATTACCTAATAAGGCCTAGTTAACTACCGTGAGGATGACTCCGGGCAGGCCCGCAGTCAGTCAGATTCGATTTGAGAGGTTTGTTATCTCATAAACATATCCGTTTACTCTCCACGGGCCATTTTCAAAGACCGGGCTTGTAGCCCAAGCGATATAGTGTATCTGTGAGAGTTCGAGGGTTCGAGGGTTCGAGGTTTCGAATCTATTCTTCGAGCTCTGTGGGATTCCACAAGTGATTGCGAACCGATCCTCCGGCCAAGTTTTAAAATCAACCAAATTCATTGGATTATATAAAAGTTATTTTTATGTTATCTTTTGTTATAGACTTAACTGTCCATAAATAAAAAAAGTTTTTGAATTAGTCTTTTTATTTTTTATAATAATAACTAACAGTTGTAAGCTTTCCGGTACGGTATAAAAATACTATTATTAAAATAATTAGGATTAAAATTATTTCATCTAACCGCTGTTAGTTAGATAAAGATATATTTTAAAAAGTCCAAACTAATTAGATATATTATATAAAATCCTTTAATTAATAATAGTCCTTTTTTTTAGATCATTAGCTAAATGTTAGGTCCGATTTCTCTTACCCGACCGAATCTTTCTATTTAATATAGTATATTCATTATTTCCAACATATATAAAAGTTAAAGATTTGATTCATTTTATATTTTATATTTTTATTTATATCTATCCGCTTTATTTAATCTTAGATTTATTCAAGGTCCAAGATTAAGACAGTAATTATAGGGGCTAAAGGGGTGAAATAGTGTAGTGAACGAATATCCTTCGCGGTAGCCAAGGTGGTAGTATTATGCCTTAAGATGTTGTTGCTGATCTACCTAACTTTGCGGGACTGCCGCTGCCTTGGGTGGTTCTGCGGCCATTCCTTGCTTAGCTGTCATGTGGCTGATGCCTTAGGCCTTATTTTATATACATTCCTTCGCGATATCAATCGCGAAGGTTGGAAGGGCTCGCAGGGCCCTTACAGTAATTATACGCAGCTTGCTTGAACCCTAAAAGGGGCTTTCCCAGCAGCTTCGCTGCAGCATTGTACCCGGATACACGACCCAGCTGCAGCGCATGCTGGCAGTACATCAACGCATACTGATCTTTTCTATAGCGAGCGCACAGGCGGCGTCACCGGTAGCGAAGACACCACCAACGGACGGGACGCAGAGATACCCATCGATATGAAGACGGGATAGAGCATCGTTAGACTCCGGAATCTGCCCTGTAAGCGGCCCCCGCAGTTCAGATCGCCTTTTCGGTTCGAATATACTCGCCGGACGTTGAGGTAATATCTTTAATGTTGATGGCCTGCACTCCGAATCCGAGATTTATCTCAACTCCGAGGACGTTTTATGTTTGTACTATAATAGAGCGAGGATCATATCCGAAACTGAGCGCAATATTATTATTATTGTTGATGACAAGGATAATACGTGCGTTGGTAATATGGCGGAGTTGTTATAGTAGTTCGACTGCCAGCTTAATATCTGTAAAGCCGGCGCAGCAGACGACCACGGTGTCTCGACTAGGGCTTACTAAACATGAAGCAAGATTCTTAAGATAAGATTCCAGTTTGATGGCGGAATCTAAAAAGTTGATGTCGAAGGCATGTTGGCGCAGGCCGAAGATGGCCCGAGGCCGCACAATAGAACTTCCAGCGGCGAGAATCAGGCGGGTTATAGGTAATAGTTGATCGACGCCAGAGTTGCATTCGACGTTAATAGTATGACTCTCAGTGTGGATTGAATGAACGATCCCAGATAAAACTTGATGCCAGCCTCATGGAAGAGGGTTTCCAGAGGTTGAACCAAACTGGAAACCTTAGACTTGTACAGTTGTAGACGCATCACCAGCACTGGCTCTGGAGCAATGACGAGAATCTCAATGTCGTTTGCCCTGTCCCTGGAGTTGACCAGACGTCTGGCCGAGAGTGCGCTCCAGACGCCGGCAAAGCCTGCACCAATAATGACTATCTTGGAAGGCATGATATTGACGATAGATTTCGGGCTGTATTGAGCAGCGATGAAGGAACAATTGCATATTTATAGCTTGGACTTCCGAGTATCTGGGACTACACTCCAGTCGGCAGAGTGGGTCATCCCGAATACCCGGATTCCCAATACCCGAATACCCTAATACCCGCATGCCTGGGTAGGACATTGCTATAGCCTAACCAGCTACGAGCGAGCCAGAGGTTGGAAAATTGAGGGAGTGAAGTGGATGATGAGTGTCAATCATAGATTTGAAAGTATGCAAATATCTAGGCTATGGGAAAGGCTCTACATACGTAATAGATGAGGATTCCTTATTATAGGATTTCTTTATTAAAGATCAAAAACAAAGTGATCATGTAAAGGGTGAATATCAGAATCAAAAACTGTGAACGAAGCTCTATTTTTATTTCATTGAGTCTGGATCCGACCCAACAGACACACTATTTGTTCAACCACTCAAAGCCCTCCCGCATCAACTTCTCACACGAAGCAGGATAATCTCCCCCAGGCAAGTCCTCTTTAATCTTGAACCCCTTCCGGGCCAATAGCCAAGAAATACATTTATAGCTCTCCCTCGTCTCGTGAGCAATGTGAAAATCCGCCGGTGCACCAGGCAAAACAGGGACGATATTATCCCGATCATAGATCGCCTCCAGAGTCAGGAGCTTCCACTGCCCGTCCACGATCTGTAGACGAGAGATGAATCGCGTGTATGAGACGCAGTCATACTGCCGACCCTCGTAGACAAACCGAATAGAAATGGAACCGGTTGATTCAGTAAGGGCTTGTTCTTTGTCTCCGTTCAAGTGCACTTCTATCGGGCAGATCGTGTGAACGGCTCCGGTTCCCCTGGCGGACATGTCTGCGGATCCGCGTACGAAGCCATTGATGTCTCCCTGGTACCTAGATTAATTTTAGCAACATTGCAGGATTGCCTCAGGAGCTAAAGTCCTTACCAGGTAATTTCAATATGTGTCTGCGACGCATCAGGGTGGTAGCAGTCTCGGAGTTTCTGCCATTGACACGTATCTCGATAGTATCTCTCGCGGACGAGGAGGGACTTGATATTAGAGTGGATTAAGATTTCGTCGGTCGCGCAAGACATTTTTGTGACGTGATGGCCAAAATTGTGCTAGAAAAAGAAAAAGGGGGAATCTCGAATCGGCACTAAAGCTTAGGTGCACTTACTTGCGGGAAAAGTGCTCTATTTAATAACGATTTATTAACGATTCATTGTGGCAATGTTGGATAAAACGGCGGGACACGTCCCGCACAACGCAAGGAGGTCTAGCGAGGGGGATGTGACGGGCTTTCGGATTTACGGAATTAAAGCTGGGCAAGCCCTTTCAATGATTTTCACTACATGGGGTCCGTAGTATGGCTCCGATGTGAGCCACAAGAACCTATCAGGTAGGAGCAAATCTCGGGTCGAAAGAGTGACACCGTCTCTTTCGAGCCATGCATGAGGCAAATTGTGACCTGGTAAGATGGAGGCATAATATTCTATGCAATCCAACTCGTCATTTGGAAGAAGTTGCCCACCATGATCCGGAGAACTCCTCTGACTTTCTCTGTCGATATCCGGGTAAAACCAACCGGTTTCCGCACCCAGCGCGTGGAACTCGCTGTCCAGGGTCTCCAGAGCCATGTAGACCGCTCGACGCCGGGCATAATAATCAGCGTCTAGAGGGTTGAAAAAGCTCTGGAGGGCTCTGACGTTGGTTTCATTATCATGCTGGGGTGTGAATCCCAATGCTCGATCCATGACGGACGAATGTGACCTCAGGTTGTGCAGGCTCGTCCGTGCAACGCGTAGCGCGATGGGATGACGCTCTGTTTCATATGTATCGAGTAGACCGTCCCAGCGTGGCGCATCCTCGCCTCGCACGGCGATGCCAAGTTTCCAAATCGCATTGTATGCATCTTGAATCCCCGAGTTCAAGCCAAGAGCTCCCCATGGCGGTATACGATGAGCAGAGTCGCCAATGACGAAGATGCAGCCCTTGGGACTTCGGTATCGCTCCGCAACAATGCTGTAAACGCGCCAATGATCGATGCTTTTGATCTCCACCTCCAGATTCGGGATCTGAAGGTGCTGTGCATTCTCTTGACCGTGTCCTCCGCCGTGAATTCTTTGGGTTCATCGAGATTGATTGCGCACGCGAATAACCACTCCTCTGTCTGGTATGCTTGGATACGGACCAAGGTGGTAGAGATACCCCGTTTTGATGCTCCCGCCTTGCTTTGGGTCAATAAACCAGGTGATGAACACCCGAGGGTCCGGGTGATGCAAACTGATGCGTGCTTTGAAATGCGCCGAGACCAGCTCTACAATGTCCTTTTCTCCCTCCCACTTGATTCCGAGGTTATCGGTCAATGCCCGTCCACCATCTGCCCCGACGACGTAGCGGGCCTTGACTTTGCGAGCCTCTGACTTGCCCTTCGCACAGATGGTCAAGCTCACATGGTCACCATCCTCCTCAACGTCCGTTACTTCCACCCCGTGGTGGATCCCATGCGAATTCAACTTCTTGGCATGCTGAAGCAGGATAGGTTCCAGGCGGATCTGGGCGATTACGACCTACTGGCAAGGGCTTGCCCGTTTGTATTCGTCCACGTATTTCCCTCCTCCCCACACGTCCCGTCCGATAATCTCTAGACCATTGAGTCCAAGGTTGGTGTACCAGGCTGTTCGGCTCACAATCTCGGGTGGTGCGCGCTGTTCCGGGACTTGATCTTCGATACCCAGTTGGCGGAAGACCTCGATGGTGCGCATATTCATGCCACAGGCTTTCGGATGAATTGAGGTTAATGGATGACGCTCGAACACCACATGAAGGATTCTTTGCTGGGATAACAGGATCGAAGATACCAGGTCAACTGGGCCTCCTCCGATGATCGCTACTGGATATGTTTCGGTCATTTTCCTTCCGTTTAAAGGGAGAATTACTGGAAATGTCGCTAGAGAAACTGGTTCTGACTGATGATGCTGATGCGGGTCTGATAGTATTGATATCTCGAGCATCGTTGTATTGATAGGAGATACAGGTATATATAACTTTTGGTCTAGTTGGCCCGGCAATGTATCACGAGTCAATTGTTCTCCGCATGATCAAAACAACGCATTGGCCAATGGCCGAGGTAACACCCGTGCAGATAGCTGACAGCCTGGCACATACCCCAGAGCACACCGCAAGCATTGAAGCCTTGAGCAAGAATGTGATGCCCGACATGGCCCCGCCTCATGTTCTTCTCAAGCCTTCATCGATCCGTCCCGCAACCCGCTCCGCAATGGGCCCGCCCTGTAGCTTACCACTCAAATCTGTGCCTAACACTTGTGGAGATCGCGCAGTCGGAGTGATAGCATTCGAGGCATTAGACCGTCTATCAGCCTGGTGCCAGAAATACCCCACAACATACAGGTAAGTCTAATAAGCATGGAGGTATCCATGGCACGATTGGACTTCCTTCTCCACTTCATCTTTTGTGGGACCACATTGTTAGACCGCAAGTTCCCTCTATATTATTATACCCTGGGGGAGACATCGTGAATGGAATGTATATAAAGCCCCCAGATCTAGTATATATCGGCACCTTCAAGGGTCATCTCCCATGGAAGTTTATTATTGATGATAGTAACAGTAGTAGCTAGTCCCTATGACAGGAATCATACATGATAGACACTCGCTGCGGGGAATAAAGATGAGAGAAGGATAAAGGCTTCAAAAACATGTATTGTATATTAACTATATATTGACTCAGACAAAACGATCTATTAACAATAAACAACATGCATGTCTGACAGAAGAAGTAGTGGAAGGAAAAGGTGTAGTCCAAAAGATCGATCTATTATACAAAAGACAAGAAAAAGAAATGTTAAGAAAAAAAAAGGAGAGGGAAGGACTTGAGCGTAGTATGAGACTGGTCGGTCTCACCTACAGAATAGCTCAGGAGTAATTCAAGATATGGATAGTGAGTGAGAGAAAGTCGAGATAGCGATAGCCGATTAGATATTGTTGACGTTGAACTATTCCGAACGAGCAGTCTTGGTCTTCTTGCTGCGAAGTTTCATCATGAGAAACACGCACACGTACGTACTAATGCAGAACAATGCGGTGATTCCGGTCTGTCATAGCATAATGTCAGTCTTATTCCTTGTAAGATCAGTGGCAAAGGGGAGTAACGTACATCTCTCCAGGAATAGTACTCGGCCTTCAGATTGAATTGCAGCGCATATTCCGATCCTTTCGCGTATTGACAATATTGGCAGGAAGTCTGGGAATCTGCATCCCGGATGTAACCGCCCGCAGCTTCAACGAATGTACCCATATAGGAACCGCAGGTCTCGTTGGCCGGAAGGGCAATGTTCACCCACTCCTTCTCACCACAATGCACGGGGCTATCCCAGAGTACCTCGCCGAGCAGGCCCCCGATGAGGTAGGTGAAGGGGTCGAGGTAGTACATCCAGTAGCGCCAGAACACGTTGATGTCGGGATAGGGCACGACCACACCGCAGAAGCCCACCAGAGCTGATCCCAGAATCAGGGGGTTCACCAGCGAGGCGGCGTACTCGTTAGGAGCGTATGCCGCGATGGCCTGCCCGATGGGCGTATACAAGAATTCATACACTGGATTCAGCATTAGTACTTTTAATCCCTTCGGTGAACAGGCTCCAGCACTTACAAATCATCTGGAAGTACATATGACCGGAAATGGTTGCCACGCTGGGGAAGCCCACTGTGAAGTACCAGCAGAGGAAATACAACGTTCCACAAACCACCAGATAGGGCATCTCTGAGATCGCTTGTGCACCAATAAATGCAATCCAATGGTACGTTTTGGACTAATATAGTGTCAGCATGTTTGGAAAGCGAAATATGTGGGGGATGCATACCTTTTTCTCACGGGTCTCGAAAATGTCTCGATTTTGAAGGAAGTAGGGCTGCAGCTGATTGATGACACCCGGCGCAACAAACACAAAGTTGAAGATGGCAAACAATTGTAGTTGCAGGTCCAGGACCGACTCTCCGATTTTCCAGTATGTGAAGCCACTGAAAAGAGCCGAAAAAACGTGAAGGATGATCTTGTTCCAAATGTAGTCCTGGCAGGTTTAGCAGCTTGGTCTTGCAGAAGTATGAGAGGACTTACCGGACTCCTCCAAAGCTTGACCATCTGGCGCTCCAACACCAATCGGAGCTGATACATCTTTGGGGTAGCATAGTCCACCAGGTCTTCCTCCTCGATGGCTTCGGCAGCCGCTTTTTGCTTAAGGGCTTCCAGTTCCTCGAGGGCTAACCGGCATTCTTTGGACTGGTCCCATACTTGGTTCCAGTCCACTTCAGGGTTCAGCCGACCCTGCACAACATCTACAATATGCTCTGCTGGGTTCATATCGTCCGGGCATGGGGCACCGTTTCGGGCGAAGTAGTCCAGGATCACTTGAGAATTCTCACCGGCTAGATTGCGTTTAGCTAACTTCCATGAAAAATCCTTTGACTAGGGGAATTGTACTCACTTTCACCGAAGTACGTCATCTTACCACCTTTGGCCAACAACAGAAGGTAATCGAATGCATCAAACAGGGAAGCGGAGGGCTGATGGATCGTGCACTATGGCGTGTCAGGCTTGATTCGACGGCAGAGGTCAGACAGAGGATACTTACCAAAACAGCCTGTCCAGCGTCTGCCAGCTTTCGCATGAATCGAACGATGTTAAATGCAGACTGGCCATCCAGCCCGGAAGTAGGCTCGTCGAGGAGCAACAAAGAAGGCTTTGCCACCAATTCAACGCCGAGTGTCACTCTCTTTCTCTGTTCAATGCTTAAACCGGCCCCAGGAGCTGATGCTAAAGTTAGCTGGTGGGTTCATCTTTCCTGAACAGGTCTACTTACTTCCGATGAGCGCATCACTAATGTCGTTCAGCTCCAGCAGGTCAATGATCTTGTCCACGTAGTCAATCTTCTCCTGCTTAGGAATGTGAGCCGGTTGGCGAAGCAAAGCAGAAAAGATCAAGGCCTCTTTGACAGTCGCAGTTGGTTCGTGGACATCAAGCTGCTCGCAGTAACCGGTCGTCCTCTGGAAGCTGATATTCTGGGGTTTACCGTTGACCAGAATGGAGCCGGTGATCTCTCCCGAATCTTTACGCTGAGCGAGAACATCCAGAAGTCTATAACATAGGAACAGTAAATTCAGCTGTCGAGTATCGGAGAAGGGTCACCATGCCTGGTGAGGAGAATTGACTTACGTAGTTTTACCTGCACCAGAGCATCCCATCAATGCGACCAGGCTGCCCGGTTTCACAAAGCCAAAGACCTGGTTCAAGAGCTGGAGCTTTGATCCCTGGTAGTTCACAAAATAGTCGAGATGGTCCCACGTAAAGATAGCTTGTTTTGGCATGTTCTGATCAGGTTCGGAGTCTGCCCCCGCCGGTGGCGCTGTCAAGGCACCCTCTTCATCTCGGTGATGCCCCTGACTGCCGCGTTTGTACACCAGATAAGACGACGTGCCTTGGCTGCGAAGTCTCTCGAAGCCGACTGCGGTAAGGAAGGCGAAAAAGGCCCACATTCCGACCAAAACACCGAATCCCCTCCAGACGTGATGGATCGAGTAGGAATACTCGTCATGGATGTAGTCGGCACCGGGGATGTGATCCCCAATAGACCCAGCGACTGTACAGCCCCGATACCGGTCGTCAGTGTAACCTGCACCGTAAGGAATATAGTCTGGGCTTTCACACTTGATGTTCAAGCCGCCGAATTCATTGCCCATTACACTCTCAAAGGCGTACGAGGCTGGGTTGATCCAAAAGACCCATCGGAACCAGACGTGCATCTTCTGGAAGGGGATCAGATATCCGGTATAGATCATCATGATGGTAGTGAAGAAGCCGGACAACTTTGATGCGTTACCGAATTTGGAACAATTCGCGCCAATCATGCGGAAGAAGGAGATGAAGCAGAGTGTCGAGACATTGAGGACGATCCAGAATGTGAAGAATTTGCCCGCGTCAGCCTGAAAGTTGCACATCCAGTAATAGACAATGGTGAACAAGGTCACCTGGAAGAGCACCACGGGGATATCGGTAATCACACTGGCAACGCAGTAGGCCGTTGGACGATAGAATGCAAACCGCTTTTGCCGGGACAGGATGGGTCTGCCCATGAACGAGGAAGTCGTCTCTCCAAGAGCCTGCATACAGAAATACATGATTGGGAAGAAGAGCGCACCGGGTCGCAGGAACATGGAATGACTGGTGTCCGACAGATTGTAGAAGAGACTCCCGGAAACCAGGGCTTGGATCAGAGTCGATCCCACCTTGACGGCGAGAGACAGGCGATCACCCCAGATGATTTGACTTTGCCGAATCGTACAAGCGATGACCTGTTCCCATAGGGGCACCGTGTAAACGCTCTTGGGATTGCCCTCTTTGCCCATCAGTTCTTTTGCCACCAAGTCTTTGAAGCAGCGGCTCTCTTCTTGAAGCTGAGAGGGGGGTGTGATCTCCTCTACCATTGCTTGGTTGACGGAACTCTCCTTGTAACGGGCTGCAAACTCCACCACTGACTTGGGTATCTTCTCTTCGTAACCGGCGCGAACGGTTCGCTCCGTGGGCACCGTGACGGCCGTGAGGAAATCGGCAATGTTGGCTCCACGACGACACACGAACCCCATTTCTTCAAAGTAGGGTCGCGCGAGGTGGCGAGGCCCATAGAAGATGACATATCCGCCTGCAATCACCATGACCTTATCGAACTGGTCGTAGATGGCATTTCCTGCCTGGTAGAGGGTGGCAAAGACCGTCTTCCTCTGCTCGTCCGCCGTGCGGCGGAGGTGTTTGGCGAAATCCAGCGCCGAGCTGGCGTCAAGGCCACGAGTAGACTGGTCCCAGCATTGCACCGGGCTCTATAGAAGTGTTAGCTGTCAGATCTCTCCAGTTGCTAGAATCTTCCAGGCATGCGATGGACATACCTGGCCAGCCATCACTTCGGCGAGGGAGACACGCTTTCGCTCTCCGCCTGACACTCCCCGAACAAATTCATTTCCCACCAGTGTTTTGCCTGTATGGAGGATTCCCAACGATCCCAAGATCTCATCCCGCATACTCTCCACGAAACCTTTGTCGGACAGATTGCCGGGTTTGATCGAAGGCGTCTTGTTACGGAGCGCGAATTTGATCGTTTGATCAACCGTCAGGGTGGGGAAATGGACATCATCTAGTCGACATTCATGAACACTCAATCAGTTTCTTCCTCAGTAGATTCTGGATAAGTGGAAGCGAACCTTCGTTGTTGAACATGAACTGCTGACGGAACTTTGCAGCCTCCTTGTGATCCATACTTCCATAATGCACGTCGCCACCGATGTGATCAAAGCCATCTCGGTCGTTGGATACTACTTTGAGGAACGATGTACAGCCCGCACCTGGCCGTCCGAGCACCAGCATCTATCTTGGTCAGTGCGATGTTTATGATACTCTCAATTCAAGGGAATACAGACCATTTCTCCTGGGCGAAGCTGTCCATTCATATCTTGAAGGATGGCCTAGAGACGTTTAGTGATTTCTTCTCTCAGAGTCAAGGTGACGAAAATACCATTTTATTTGGCTTCTGGAACTTCCGGACCAACTCCCGAGGGTCGACCTCAGACCAGAGGGTATCGCCATGGACGGCCTCCGAAGCTGGCACGAGGACTGATAGCTGTCGCCATGTCACAGTGACCTCTTTGTGCGTTCCTAATGGTGGCACATGGCCCTCTTTGGAAGCCTCCACATACCCGGTCGGTGTTGTTGAACCGTCAGAGCCGGGGACGGCTGGGATATGCTCCTCTTTTGGATACGAATCCTCAGACATGCTCGCTGTATTGCTGACAAGCGATTGACTGATTATTCGAGATGAACATGAACTAGGATTGATATCTCTCAGCCGGCCAGAGCCTCGACTATATACTGGTCTTCGAAACACGCTATATATGCTACGGACTGTCTATTGCAGGATCGTCTGTTCCGAGTTACCATCATCCGTTCTTCCGCGGTCGATCTAGAAAAGCTTAGAAATGTCGAGCACATTTCGGTCCCGCATGAAGTTATCCGTACATCCGCATCCGTATATCAAAAATTCTTATAGTCGTCGAAGTGATAGGCAGATTAGCGGTGGCTAATTTCCTAGCATCCTCAAGGCGTCGGGGTGGGTCACTTATAGAACTTAAATTATGTTCCAGCCCAGCTGCCACCATCCGTTTCAATCTCCCCTACTTCTGCATGAGGCAGACACGGTAGGCTACCGGGAGGAGGAAAATAGTGGCAAGAGAGCATGTGGTACTATGATACCACCTTTTTGTGAGATCGTTTTCTGGATAATGTGGATTTGTTTTCCGATACTCAGACAGTCATTCCGCGGTTGCCTATTCCTCATCATACATACCTTCTACACTCACCTTCCACAACTAGCATCCAATAGGGGCAACTCTTGCTGCAATAGCCTGGCAATCTGGCATAACGGGCAGACATACATGACCCGTGGTGATCCGATGGAGGTGCAGATCTGCTCTTCATCATGGCGG
Source organism: Aspergillus uvarum CBS 121591 (assembly GCF_003184745.1). NCBI lineage: Eukaryota > Fungi > Ascomycota > Eurotiomycetes > Eurotiales > Aspergillaceae > Aspergillus > Aspergillus uvarum. The sequence continues at coordinate 308,696 of NW_020291335.1, forward strand.
GCGAACACACCAGAGCATAGCCATCCTGGAAGCCGTAAGATTGCAGTTGTTGATCTTGGAGTCAGCACTAGTTGTCAGCACGGCAAGGCTGTGGCCTACTTTGGCTACATGGAATAGAATAGTGACCCTACGAGACGTGCATTGGGGCAAGGGAGTCCCAGTGGCAAAACCTCCGGCTTCATCCAGCTACTCTGTGGATATAGATTAATTTTGTAAGGTTGATTCGGGTTCGGTTCTCCCATCCGTTGCCAACATCCTCGAGTATCAAAAACCTATCGATAGGTCAATGGGCTTAACCGTGGGTCGATACACTTTTCTACACGTCAATACATCATTTAAGGGATGCGACCATTGAGATCACAGCATTCTACGAGGCAAATGCCGGAAAGAAGCCATGAAAGCTTTGATTAAGATGAAATGAATTGTCACGACAATATGTTGTTGGCTCTGAGCTGGTCGGAAAGTCAAACCAAAGATGGAAAACGACGTCCCGCCGGATAGACGCAAGTACGGCTTCGGATGTCCCGCAACCCAGTCACAGCTAGAAGAAATTGCCACGGATCGTCAAGGAATCGCCCAATACCGTTATAGACGGACGTTTATACGCCTGCGAAGCCACTTGGTGGGACCTCTGGATATCTTGTCATTGAGCATTTGTGGCCTAGTCACATCAGCCCCTACAGGACTATGGAGTGGATCTTACTATCGCAGGGCGTTCACCATAAGGATCCCATGTAGGTTATTCGGTGAAACCCTATGTAGGTCATATCATATGAACCTTGGGAGCCGAAATCCCGTAGATCTAGATCGACACGAAACTTTCGGGGAGTTAAGTCATAAGTTGCATGTTGCCAACTAGTTTGTAGCGTTTAGGGGTAGTATTGAATCTAGCTTTATATTAATCAAGATCATTCAGCAGTCTTCCCCTTCGCAAGTAACTTTGTTTTCTAAACCATGTTCCGAAGGAAATCACGATCCAAGACAATGGTCTCGCACGACATATCTGCACGTTGCTCCCGCAAACGAGTGACAAAGGCGTGTCAACGATGCAAAGTGAAGAAATCAAGAGTAGGAGTATTATATATCCCCGGTTAAATATCTAGTATATAGCTGACATTCTTTTAGTGCAGTGGAGACGCTCCATGCGAGTCCTGCAAAGCCACAAACGCCGTTTGTATCTATCGAGAGGATAAACCAAAAAGACATCGGGTGTTAACACAGAGGTATGCCACGAATGACGTTCATACTTTATATACGCTAGCATGAACTAAATCTTCTAGTTATGTGCAACTCATCGAAGACCAACATGAACTGCTCGTCCGTGGCCTGCGAGAGCTTTACCAACGAACGGTCACAGGAGGAAGCATGAAACGGATAGCTAGCGATCGACCATTATCCGTGAATGACATATTATACAATTTGGGTATATATGATGCGCCAACCGAGGATTCACCCAAAACACCTCCCACCCCCCTGCAGCTACGGGAGGAGTGCACCGAAAAGGAAGACGAGAGGAAAGATCGATACCTAGACACAATCCAACCGAACACCGACGTACAATCGTGCCCTAACCAATGGTACGGGGATACCGGCAGTGTATTTTCGGATTTCCTGTACTCGCCATCATCTTTCGGCTTCTCGCCCAGCATATCATCACTGCCTGATTGCCCGACATACATGAGCTCTGTCATCACGCCAGACGTCGGACCTCCATTTCAAATGAGCCCCTCTTCATGTATGATCGCGGAAAGTAACACAACGTACAGCGGGACTCTTGACCAGCGAAAGACTGAGGCAGATGGGCTGCAAATCGTGTCAGAAGATGTCTCTACAACAGCAGACGGCAATATTCTCTCGCCGTGGGCGATGTACCGGATCGCCCTGAATGCCCCAAACTTTGCGCTGTACGAGCCTCTCGGTACTGCATTTTAGGTTTTGAACGGTTTTTTCTTTTCTGTCAGATTCGAAGTGAATCCATACCCCAGCGGTTTATATGCTCGCTCAGGGATTATGGTGGTAATTGGCTGCGCTGGTATTTGGTGTTAACGGGGCTACTGGACTTCCTGAAGCGATACAAATAACTCCGCTCTTTCTTGAGAGTCTGCCAGCGGATCCAAATGAGGGTGTGATTAGAGGCGTTATGGAATTTCGGAAGTTTTACCTCTGATCGCGCTCTCCGAGAGTGATACCTTAATAAAACTAATAAAACCCTGTCCAATAAATCTTACTGCCTACATGACAACTGCCGACAGAACGGTCTCTGCTCAATGTTCCGAAATGTCTAGTATTGAACAGTCATCATGATCAAGAAAGTTGCCCCTGGTATTTGGCCACTGTCCACTCAAGGCCGCAGGTGACTAGAACGAATCAGGAATAGATTCTGCACGAAAATCCTGCGAAGATAGTCGTAGTTATGTTCATCGTTCAGTTCCAGAAGGAGTATAGTCTACTCACTCATCTACCGCAGTTGAGCGCCTCTGGCATGGGGGCTAGACCTGCTTTACTAGAAGGTTCGGGAGTATGCCTTGAATCCGTTCTCAGCCGTGGCAAGAAATCTGATCAATAGGAACGGAGAGTGCGAGAGAATTTTTCCGTATATCCGTCACCCTTTGCATCCCTGTGGGGTCGCCACTACAGCCGGTGTTTTGTACAGAGGAACCGTGATAGCCCATGTATGGGCCATTTTACGTTATCATTGATATAATCTAGGAATCCTCCCAGCCTGATGATACAGCTGCATATGTCAGAATACATCACTGGCAGACACCAAGTCTGGTGAAACAAGACACCGTCCTGCGAGAAGGTATTCCAGGGGCATCTCCGGAACTACCATGTTATTCAAAGGCAGTGGAGCTTCCTGGAGAATCCCCAAAGCGTGTCAGCAATGTCGTATGCGCAAGATTCGGTGCGATGGACTGACGCCTTGTGCGAAATGCTCTGAACGGCATCTTCGCTGCGAGTATCGTGATAAAGCTCGCCAGTGCAGGAAAAAAAGCTCTTCTGGAGTCCAACCAACCTCCGCAGTTAGCCGTGATACGATATCAAGCCCTTCCAGAGTCATGAACATGACCCTCGTTTCTTCTTTCCAGCAGCACGTGAATCGACCCACCGTTCCATCTCCCAACAGCGTCACTGCCACACACCAAGCATCGCCGAGTCTTTCAATGGAGTTATACTACGGTGCCACTTCCAACTTTGCCTTGATGCAAACAATATACCGCGACATCATTCCGGGTTACACAGGGGTACCACGATCGCAGACAAGTGAAGTCGAAGATGGTGGCGCCGGTCTGGACATGTTCCAGTTCCGTTCCATCTTCTTTGGCATTCCTGACAATGGACGAGACCCTTCGAGTCAAGCGGGACTGGCCAGTCTCTCCGGAGGATTTATATCATATTCATTGGCAAAGCAACTACTGGATTGTTTCCTGGAAACCCTCTACCATCTGGTGCCTTTCCAGCCGCGGGCGCTCTTTGAACAGCAATTGGATGATCTGTACATAACCACATTGCACACGCCACGGAACCCGTCTGGAAAGCATATTGTCCTTGCTGCTATCGCCATAGCGGCTCTGAACACTGAGCACTACCTCCTGGCGGACGCCCTAGTTTCCAAAATCAAAAATGAGACGGCTGCTTTGGCAGATATCGTTAATATCGAGACCGTGCAAACTTCTATTATCCTGATGAGTTTTCCCGTCGCACCTTTCACCGGGAGAGACTAACCAAGTTGAGAGCACGCGTATTTTCAGAATGAACGAGGCAGACCCAACTCTGCATATCTCGAGATTGGAACAGCCGTGAGGAAGGCAGTCTCTGCGGGTTTCCATAAACCCGCGGCTGCACACGGGGACTGTCGTGAAGTTATCCAACGGACAGTCTGGTGCCTTTACATCTGTGAAACGTGAAACAAACCTTACAGCCTAAAATCAGAACCCTGAAGCTAACTGTTCTATATCCATAGGCTAATGGCTTTCTTCTTGGGACGACCCAGCAGCCTCCCACGAGCAAAGATCGAGATCCCGCTCCCAGTCGATCCCTTTCTGACCTGCTTGGTTCACCTATCCCAGATCATGTCGCGAACAGTCGAAGACATGTACGAAAGGCCACATGGCTCGTTTCTTGCAATGGAGAAGACGGCAGCTGCGATTCTCTCTGATTTGCGGCAATTCGAATCTATCATGCAGCGCTGTATGGGGTTTGGGCTGCACACTGCCACATCCAACCAGGGGCAGGGGGTGTGCCAGATCATGCTTAGCTCTTGTAGGTACTGTTTGTTTTATGACCCGATGATATTCCCGACAGCCAAACACACCAAAGACTAATGCCAGTTAAAGTATATAATCACACCGTTCTCTTAACCTATCGACCTTTTCTGATTCTTCGAGGGCGATGGCGGCAAAAGACAAAAGCACTATGCCGGGAAACACAGTCCAACCACCATGTGGACAAACCAGGAACTCCTGTGTGGTTGGATGCAACCTGTAGCTCCGCCGTCAATGCTGCCTATGCCTTGATTGATCATATTGCGCGAACCTCTCATCAAATTCCGACCGCGAAGGTACAACCAACTAATACCCTTCTCGAGAAACAATGACTGACCATGTATTCAGGAACTCCGATACCACGGCTTCTTCCTCGGGAGTGCGGTCTTTGCGCTAATATATGATATGCTGCACGATACGAATCTGGCTTCCCTTCATCTTCCACGCATCAAAATGGGGCTCCGATGCCTTTACAGTATGCGAGAAGGGGAGCCGATAGCAAGTACCATACGAGCGATTGAACTGGCCTTGAATAAACTAGGCTTGGAAGCCACAACCAATCACGAGAAGGTCTGTACACCTGCAGAGGGGGCTGCGAATTATCCTTCTGTGTCAGAGTCGACAGGATTCCCTGGTATGGAAAAAGACCAAAGAGTCTGTTTCAATCAGGGGAATTCCCAGAAACCTGATCTGTCAGTCTCTACATCGGCTCAGCTGCCTGATTCTGTGACTACATTGGCAGCCTCTCAATCGGCGGGTAGAGCACCACCTCTCGACCTAGCATTTGTGGACGAAATGGGTACCTGGGAGCCAGGGTGGAATCTCAATCCGTCTATTGTGAATATGGAAGGGTTCTTTACCTGGCCTATGTTGTACTAGTGCTCTATATGAGGATGTTTAGAGGTCCAAGATTTCTTTTTCGATATCTCTATTGAATGAAATGAAGAATTGGGCAACTTCCGTACCGGGGGTGGGAAATACGTTTCTAATAACTTCGAACCGTGACCCTCGCCTGGACAGAGTGGCCTTGTACTAGCTTCTCTTACATCAATAGGATTTATGGCCGAGGAACAAGAGGGTCCGATATAAAGGGCGATAGTCACTTTGTAATGAATAAAGTCAGGATGCACAATATATATAGTCTTTCCTTAGTTACAATAATCTGATCCTCCCCAGTTCATCACAATTGCTTTCCTCTAGATGATTGCTTCTTTCCATTATAAGCTAGTATATAATTCTAGATCTATACAATCACAATCAATATCTTTTCCTTCTTCTCCTTCAGATAACAAAGTCTATAAAATCATATACAATCTTATAACGCCTGCCAAATGGGCACACCTTATGACAAGATATTATTTCTTGCATATTTCTCGCCAACCTCAGCCTGTTAGCGTCAGAAGTGTAGATAGATATGGTACAAACAGTTGCTGTGCTGCAGAGACACTAAAGCCAGATGTTGCCTGAGTCTGGCGTTGCACTTGTTGAACTTTCTCCTGTCAGCTTAGAAGATCCACACAAACGCGATAAATCCGCCTTCAGAGAACAGAACCGAGGCGATGCCGGGCCAGGACTGGTGCACGTGCAACGAAGACTTTCCATCCATTTCTGGTAGGGAAAGGTCCCCGGTTGCGTCTCATGGAGCAGTCGTGCCCTGTCAAGAATAATCTTCAGAGTTATCATGGATATTGTTGAAAGTTCACATATGCATAACTGACTCGCATGATGTGAAAAAACGTGAGTTACTCTGCAGAGTAGCTTCTTTGCTCTCTCCCGGGCCTGCACCCCGACCTGAGTAACGCTCAACTCTTGGATGGTAATGTCCACATATAGAGACAGTAGTATCGCAATATATCCTAAAGTCAAGTAGATCTGATGTGAAAGCACAGCGGGGTGTCGTTCTGGGTATGTGCTATCAGGACCGATGAGGCGGCACTCTCGGGGAATTTGACTCTCCCACTGACTCAGTTCATAAACGAAGGTTTGGAGGGAAAGACTACTGCTTCCCAAGCCTCCAACCATCCTATTTGCCATGCGTGCGAGCTCCACAAGCTTTCGGAAGCAGCTGAAGCTATGTAACGGCGCTGATGGCGGGCTATCTGTCAAGACCACTTTCTGGTATGGAAGCACTAGGGCTGGCCACGACGTCCACTCGTCCTCCTCTCTTAGCGCGACGCCATCGAGATACTCTGCAGGCATATGCGGAGGTTCTCGCCTCCAAAAGGCGAGGAAGGAGTCAATAACAAAACACCCAAACGCGGCGGTCTTTCCCTCTTGGATCATCACCGACCACTGGCTGTCATGGGGTTCATCAAGCCCCAAAGACATTACTGTTTTGACCGCTCTGCCAATGAGAAGCCAGGCTGCGAGCCACTGTTCAACCTCGATATTGACCAATACGAGCAAGAGGATAGCTTCCAAATGTCCTAGTCCACAGTGCTCTGTCCGGTTGGGTATGAGGCGTCGACTGATAAAGTAGTAGCGTTTTGCCTCGGAAAGAAGTTGTGACGATTCACCCGGCTGTCGGACACTTGCAGCACAGGTAGAATGACTCAGGATCGCCCATAACGTGGATTCATAAGCACAGGAAGTGTTGCGTCCTGCTTGAAAGCATGCTTGCTCGGAGTAGAGATGTAATGTGCGAGTGATCTCATCCTTAGGAATGATCGGAAACCATGAATGCGTGGTGGCATAGTAAGTTTGAAGAAGTTGCGTAGCATTCGGTGGCAGTGGAGGTAAGCAGGGAGAGGACGTATTGCCTGACTGGGAGTTTGTACCTGTAGCCGCATACGGCAGTTCACCTAAGGCATCAGGCTGTTCCATCCTAACGCTATCAAATGATAGACCTTCGTCGACTTCCATGTAATCTTGACTCTGATTCATTGAGCTGACCATCACCTTGTCGATTTGCGGTTTACCGTCTGCGAAAGTGCCAGGTGGTGGAACAGTTTCCGGATAAGAGAGGGTTCCTTCTAACGCTCTGTGAAGTCGACTCGCTTTCCATGATTGATACAGCTTATTTGATGACTCAACGTCTGTCCAAGGAGCACTGAACTGATTCTGGAGGGCTACTGATTCCGGCATGACTCCTATGAGTGCGAGAGCGTCGTCCTCAAATCCGTCTAACTCTCGAATCGCCAGTGCTAGCAGCTTCTCAAGACTCCGAACATAGCCCTCGCGTAGACCACGCTTTCGTAGCCGCACATCGTAGGCACAATCGTGGCCTGAGGTAAGACATGCTGAGCATGCGGGACGCGAACCGTCACATTTATTCTGCAACATGGATTAATTAGCATGGTGCTTTAATGCGCTTGACGAAGATCAGCAGGTGCCGGTCTCAATTGACTCCGTTAGACACCCCGATTCTTCGAGTTGCTCAGATTGAGTCAATGCTTCAAGTAAATGATCACTCACCCTCTTTGCCCGGCACCTCCTGCACGCTTGGGAGACTCTGGACCGATGGCGATCTTTGGCTCCACGTTCTTTGTTCATTGCGACGCGCTGGTCCATTAGGCGAATATATTTGGCCAAATGGTGGCACAATATATAATGTGTTATCCGAGAGACATGAGGAAACGGGAAATCTAGTTCTGAAGCAGGCTTCTTAAATCTCCTCTAATATCAAACAGCATGCAATTAGGGTTCCGCTACCGGTACGTCTCCCTTGTAGTAATCAATTCGGCAAAAGAAGGCGAACTGCTTCATTACTATAACCAACTCTGTATCTATACGATTGTTTGGCATCGCAGGGAATCTACCATACATGTGCGTAATGTGATTACGTTAGACCTGTCCCAGAGAAGTAGACCCTTTGGATAGCCGGATCGCACTAATGAGAGCCAAGTGAGGTGAGTTCTGCGGGACGTGGGCTGCGGGACGATGCCCGCCGCACTCCAAGTCCCTGGAAAGACTTGAGATGACGGATTTCTGTTCCCCAACCTCCGTAAATCCATCTCTGGAGGGAAGGTTTCATCGAATATGATTTGCACATTGAGATCCTACAACTTCTAGACCCCATCGTTTATTAACTTCGGCGGCAACAGTGACGGCAACACACTGCATCGCCACGTCCCGCAAATCTACATACCGTCCCGCAACCCCAACTTTATAGAGCGTTTTGTTGGAGAATTTAAAAAAGCACATGCCCTGTTTCCACCCTTCATTACCTCACTTAGCTAGAAATCACCTCAAAATGGCCTCCTGGACACACCTTATCCGATTCGTCGCCGTCGAAGACAACCACATCCATCTTGGCCAATTGGTCAACACCGAACAGGATGTGGGCAAAGACAGCGTCAACGGGGTGGATATCCCTGTGTACCTCATCGAGGGGACAATCTTTGATGGCCGTGTTACGGATCAGCTCATGCATGTGAAGCAGGTGAGTCATTCCCTACGCCTCTTCCATCTACTATTCTCAGAATACTCACAAAGTAATGCTAGATCCTCGCTCCCGTGAGCAGCGAACAATGCAATTACATTCGCTGCCTCGGACTGAACTACCTCGACCACGCCAAGGAAGCCAACCTCGCCCTTCCGACGGTTCCTATCCTCTTCACTAAGCCACGCTCAGCCCTCATCGGCCCGTATCCTGCCGCGATCAATGTCCCTAAATGTGCCCAGGATGGCACTAGCGACTATGAATCCGAGTTGTGTGTGGTGATTGGTCGTACGGGACGGGATATCCCCGAAGAGAAAGCCTTGGATTATGTTCTGGGATATACGGCTTCGAATGATGTATCTGCTCGGACGTTGCAGTTGGCTACTGCTCAGTGGTCGTTTTCGAAGGGTTTGGATGGAAGTTGTCCGATTGGTATGTGATCTGTTTCAGAGGGAAAGTGCAAGATCAGAAGAAGACTAATACGGAGATTTCATTTACAGGTCCCGTCCTGGTCTCACCATCAGTGATTACCGATCCTCAGACTCTTCGCATTCAGGGTATACATAACGGTGTTGTTGTCCAGGATGGACATACTAAGGATATGATCTTCTCCATTAAGAAGCAGATTTCGTACCTCTCCCAAGGGACTACGTTGGAAGCGGGGACGATCTTCCTCACTGGCACACCGGCGGGAATTGGGTACTTCAAGAAGCCGAGACATGTTTTGGAGGATGGGGATGAGTTTTCGGTGACGATTGATAAGATTGGTACTTTGACTAATAACGTACGCTATGAATAGATTAGTGGTCTGTGAGGGATGGGAACGCAAATGGCTTAGAGGATAGTACATGAAGACATTATGTATATTGTCAAATATGATTGTTCTGTCCAATGATTTTGATCAGGTATACTCAGCTCGATAAGATATTGTTGTAGAGTGTCTGTGTTGTATATATACACATACATGCACTCAAAAGAGAAGAAGAATATTGAAAGAAAACCAACGGCCAGAGATCGATAGAATGTCTGGACTTCAATTTTGATTCTAATCACTATTCATTTATTAAGATATTGTCTGGTACTCTTCACTGAGGTGAACTCATTATCTGTCCTTAATGTTATGTGGGTAAAGACACTTCATCGTTGGAGTTACGTATTTAACAACATATGCAGAACCACATAATATTTCCTTATCTTCAGCCGTAACAGACAATTCCAGACTCTTCAGTTCATGCCCAGAGGGCTACTCAAGAAACCACGCAGGCACGTCCGGCCCCCAGATGGCTAGGGAGGCATCCCCCGCTTGTCCGTACCCAATCGGCGTGTCCTCATTAACAATATCACCATCGGCATAATGTTCGATCATGTTTCCTGTGGTATCCCACCAATAGTCAAAAATCTGCGAGCCTAAGATATGCCTTCCCACTCCCCACACAGAGGTATACCTCCTCTTTGCGAGCCACTGATGCCCCAGCTTTTGGGTGTCGAAGTCGTGCACTTCAAACGAACAGTGATGGACGTGGGAAGCGCTATTGGCACTCATGAAAAAGGTATGGTGATCCACATAGTCAGTTCCCCGATCAATGTGCGCAAAGAGCGCGACATTGGTTTTGTCCTCTCCCTCCCCGACATGGAGGAAATCAGTAGGGACCAAATTGAATGTTGTGGTGTAGAAAGCGACCATTGCAGGGAAGTCCTTCACACAGAGGCCATAATGACCCAGCTGTAGGCATATTGTTAGTACAGCTTCTCATGTAGCTTGGAGCAGAATCGTGTCCTTACCTTATGAACAGGCGCCGGCCCCTCAACAAATCGTTGGAATCTGCGCATGCGTGGTTTCTCTGTCTCGGTGTTGAAGATCAAGTTTTCCGGATACACCCCTGGGGTCGCAGGCTGTTGGCCGTACATCAGATTCACAGGGAAGCCTTCCGGATCAATGACGGTGACCATATGACCTCCGCCAGGTGCATCGATCAATTCGTGGATGGCGGATCCGGTTGGGAGTTGAGACGCTCTTCCAGATCAGTCAATATGAGATACTCAAGGAATGTATAGATCCACTCACCTTTCCAAGTCTGCATACGATTCAACCTCATATGTTCCCCCCAAGAACTTCTTTTCTCCCTTTCTGGCGTAGTAAACGTACTGATCCACCCCATAACCCCGATACCAGATCTGCTCTTTTGTTTGTTTAGCAACGAACATGCCGAAATCTATTGCAGTCGTCAGTAAATCCTCTAGTCATGTGTATACTGGCATACCTACCCTGCAGAAACGTCGTGATCTCTTCCAAATCTGGATGTTGATACCGCATATGCACCAGCCTCACCAAGCGGATCTGCTTCTCCCGCTGGATCCCGCACCTTTGTTTCCAGGTGACAATGGATTCATGATCGGGACCAATGGCCATAATGTCCGGGAGAGATGCTCCATGGCAGGACGCCATTGCTATCTGTTTCTCTTGATAGGTATGAAGAAATGCGTGTACTTTCAACGAGCCAGGAAGTAAGGGTCTCCGGGCTCCTGAGGTATTCAATGAGTATGGTCATGTATGGGCCTAAGCGACGTCGCTGCGTAGCATTTATGTCTGATGCGATTCATAATTCGAGTCCCGCCAGCCCACTTATTCCTGTTAATGCCGTTGCATATCGCTGCTAACCTCCGGTGGCGCTGAAATGTCCCGCAGGATCAGGTCCCGCTGGCCATACCCGATCTGGCAAATACTCGGAACATCATTGTAAGAACTCTATTGCATATTTGTGTGTGGATGGTTGTTGAATTGACCTGATATCCCAAAATATAATTGATGCCTATACCTGGTATGTTTTCGCTGGCACAGGTGGTCTTGTTCTAGGGTAGTTGTGGAAGGTAATCAACATACAGCAAGCTTTGATAGTAAAGATAGCGGTAGTTACAATACTGGATTCTTCATTGCTAAGAGATAGCTATATACATCACATTGCAAACATTTGCGAACAGGCTTTGAGCTATTACAATGCCACTGCGGAATAAAAATCATGATTACAGGCCCGTCTGCTGCAAGTAACCTAGCATGCTGTGGATCGCTCCATGCAGTGCGTTGATATCATTGCAGGCAGCGAAGATGAATCGATCGGGCCGGACGATGCAATATCTTCCACGGACCTCCTTGCGAAGAGCAAACCGATCATAGAGCATGGGCTCTGGCCGTCGGTTGCAAAGAGGAGAGCTTGCAAACTCATCCCCTGTGGCTAATACGATGACATTCGGATCTTGAACATCCGCGACTGACTCCTCGACCATGATGGGGACGTTATTGGCCAATATGGTACCTTTAGAGAGTTGCTCAACGTCCTGCAACACTTTTCGCACCCCCGAGAGCTCCTCATCATTGCGCAGGTATACGAATATCTGGAAAATGCCTTCTCGCTGGGAGCGAAAGATTATGTCGTCGGTGAACACAATCTCTCCGTTTGACGTTTTGCCATAAACCTGAGGAAGATTGACGCCTCCATTAAGATCAGGAATAAAAGGCATGCCGTCCAGGTATCGGTATCGGACCATGCCGTTGCGGCGCCTGCCCAGTTCAAGCTGTCGCCTCCAACTGGGGACGAACTGGATCAACCAGAAGTACCAGTCTCGTGCGGAAGCTTTGAGCGGTTGGCTCTCGGTGACGAACTTGCCATTCTCAATGGTCGCCGCCAGAGATTGCTCTAACTGTTGCTTGCGCTCGAGATACCACGACCTCAGCACGGAATGGTGGACCTGAGTATTGGAGGGATGGTATCGACATAGCATGGCAAGCCGCCACCCTAATGACAGAGCGTCGCGGAATCCCGAAGCAATACCTTGACCGCCAACTGTAATCATGAGAAAGAAAAGAATGACAAGGACGGATATGAGGTGTGCTTACAGGGTGGAAAGACATGGGCGGAGTCACCGCATAAGATGACCCGGTCCTTCGCCCAGACATTGCAGCTGCGGGCAGAGAAAGCAAAAGGCCGTGACCGGAGAGTCTTGATACAGTCTTCCGGGAACTGCACATCACCAGGTAGACTAAAGAATAAGCAATCTTGCCAAACTAAGAGGAATACAGTCTCTCACCAGTATCGGCTGCCGTCATGGGTGATGTACGGAAACACGATTTTCTGCAACATCTCATGCGAGGCCAAGTAATGTCCATCTTCGTCGGGTCGGACGAAGAACTCGAATCTCCAGAGCCGGTCACTAGGAAGTCCAAACCGGCCGCAAACCGCCGGGCGACTTGGGTTGCATAGGAAGCGGAAGCCGGAAGGGAAAAATGCATCGTATACTTGCTCGGGGGTATATCCGAGCTTCCAAAGAGGGAATGCGGGATGAGTCTGCGGGGTGGGCAGGGTAATTTCCCAGTTCAGGGCTACCCATGTCTCATCATATAACACGCTGAGTATTGTTAGTATGTTGCTTAAAAGTGTCCACAGTGAGGCATTACTCACTCCGTCACCCTCTCCAAAAAAACCCCTTTCTTCTCTAGGTATTGCTTCCGCGTGTAGCCAGTTTTTCCATCGGAACCCACAAAGAAGCGCGCACGAATTTTACGCTCCGTCCCTTCCGCATCTCTGTATGTGCAATATGTCCAGCTGTCGTCTTCTTCGAGACCAATGACGGTTGATCCAGATCGTAGAGAGCAAGATGCATGAGTCCCCATAATATCTCTGAGCTTCCTCTCCAGTGCTGGTTGCTTGTGACAGATATATCCGACATGGCCAGTTCCGCCAGCAGTCTGTTTTGACCAATTCAGTGATCGTTAAACCACAAACGCACAAAAGAAGGGTCGTACAGTGGCATAGTCCATGGCAATGAACGCCTCCTTTGACAAGTTCGCACCTGTGCCGCTGATGAAATTGAATTTTCCCATACCTAGAGCTGGTTAAACCCTCTTTCCTCTTGGCGGTTAGAGACCTTGGGAGGATATCTTACAGGTTCCAATTTCTGTATATATGCTTCGGTACAAGCCCAAGCCCTGCAACGCCCGTATGCCATCTTCATCCAGAGCAATTCCACGAGGATCGGTTGTAATGTTGGCTTCCCGTTCCAACACCACGTTGGGGATGTTCATTTGGCCCAGGAGGGCTGACAACATCGCCCCCGTTGGGCCACATCCGCAGATGAGGATGTCGGTTGTCTCCCAATCTTTGCTGTCCATATTGGTTGTTTTCGTGTGCGACACAGATGCTCAAGGAAGAACTGAGAGACAATAAGTGCAATGATCGTTTTATGTCTCAATCCTTGGCGAATAATTCGGTAAAAGTCACGGGCTGTAGATCATGCCTGGGGGTACCCCGTATCCGACTTGCTCCCCGCAAAGCCATGCAGTGGGATCCAATTGGAATTCCATAATCCGTATATCCGAATGTCTGGAGAAGCTTCCTGCGGGACCTTGCGGGACGTCCGGGGTCTCCACAGTCCACACAACAGAAAAACATGAGTTTCGTAAGCCCCGGAATTCCTGCCTGTCGAATTTTCATCATTATGGAGCAATACTGAACCTAGGATATATGCATCGGCCGTCGGCTTCAGACGCTCTCACGTTAGTCCGAAACTATTGCACGTTTGACAGGCGCCCAATAACAGTAACAGGGTTTGCCACCTCGTTCAGCCAATCACAGTTGGCTGTGAACGAGGAAAGCGGGGGTGAACTCTAATTGATGAACCCGTCGAACACCAAGATTCGCGGTTCTGCAGGGTCTGTTCACCTGTTTCTTTGACTTCTCATCGACTCAGATGCGTGCCATCCCTCTTGTATATCTCGCCGCATGAGCAGAAGCATCTGTTCTGCAAACGTATTTAATCTGTTCTCATCCCCTCCGGAGTTCAGTCATGCCGGCCCATCCGAATAGCAGGCCGGAACGTATTTGCCCGTGGTGCTCGCAGTCCTTCACCAAGGAGGATCACTTGGCTCGACATATCAGACGTCATACCCGAGAAAGGCCATTCTCATGTACGGTGTGCACAAAGTCCTTTACTCGCTAGTGCGTTGACCCTTGATGAATCTAGTTCTACCCCCATGCAGAGCTCCTAACGATGTCAGTGATTCCCTCCTTCGCCATGCGCGGTCCCATGGAATCACGCGGCAAGCAGGGCCCCAGAAATCTTCTACTACTGCAGACTCTGTAGGAAATGAAAGGGCTCAGGCTCCCGTCCCGGCGACAGGGTCAAAGTTCAACACAACAGGAGCTTCCTTTGCACATGCAAACCATCCAACAGATTATGGACTTGGCTCACCGTCCGCCGGTTCTACAGCCACGGCAAACTTTACCAGCCCAGTGCCTCACGATCCGTCTCTACCCGTGGATCCAGCCACGGGCCAACCTGACTGGGCGGAGATGCAGCCTAGCTGTCTGTCGGACTGGTCAGTAGGCTGGACCGCGCAACCTTCAGCATGGTTAGCCGATGATAATTTCGACCTGGGGGCATTTAATGCCGCGATCATCACGTCCACTACGCAATCCATTGTCGAGCCACCTCCCTCATTCTTGGAGGCCCCGCTATTAACTCCGCTGTCGGCAGGTGTCGTCGAACCGGTCCCTGAGCAACCGGAAGATATCGTTCGACGGCACTGGTTTACCTTTCTGGAGGGCAGTGGGACTGGCTACGACACCCCTGGGGGTAACCCGGATCGGGCCCACATTGATGACGCTGATCGAGAGAATCTCGCCCAACGCCTTCAGCAGCGCATCACGACAGAGCCATTGCCGTCAACAGACTTTCTGGTGAGCATCGAAGAATGTTTAGCATTGTTAATACCATGCTGACCTATCAGAATATGTGTATTCGACTCTTCTTTGCTCGTTTCACAAACATACTTCCCATCATTCATCAGCAGACGTTTCGTCCTTCGGTTAAACGGTCCCTGTTGCTGCTCTCGATCTGCTCGATGGGCAGTCTCTTCTTGGGTTCGAATCATGCTACCCAACGGGGAATCAAAATTTTTGAAACGCTCCACAAAGCTATACTCTCTTCGGTTCGTTACTAAGCCAACGTTTGGCGCAGCATGTCGCTGACTGGAGAAGTGGGAAACATATATGATCAAAGGAAAAGCTGAAGCCCTGTCCATGGTGCAAGCAGCTCTGATTGGGCAGATCTTCGGCATGTTAACGGGGGTAAGAGTGCCAATCGTCTGCTTAGTTCATCATCTAACTGGTATTTTGCAGAGACCAAAAGATCTGTTAACTGTACAGACATTTCATGGCACAGTCATCACCGTAAGCCTATCCACACAGATAGTAGTTATAGTTCACGAACGATGCAGCTGACATCATCAGTGGGCGAAAAGACAGAACTTATTCTCTAGTCGTCGCGCCATCGACCAGATCAACATCGAAGATGTATATCGCGCCCCGGAGCAAACATGGCGAGCCTGGTCCCAAGCCGAAGAGCAGATCAGGTGAGTTCCTCCCTCGACAGTATAGCAAGTAATGTGTCTAATTGCTACAGGCTCTGGGCCGCCGTCTTCATCCTAGATGCCGAGCTCTCCGAGCTATTGCTCACCGATCCTCTCGTACGACGTTCACCGTTGGACGTAGTATCCGAGGACAATCTTTGGACGGCCCCGACTGCGGAAGCCTGGGCCAGCGCGGTGCGATGTCAGATCGAACAGCAACAGCAATCAGGGATACCCACTAACCCATCACCCCCGGGCCTGATGGGGTTCCGGTCATACGTCGAGCTAGAAAGTTTGATCTGGGCCATTAGTGACTCCAACTTCCAGGAGCAAGCAAAGGATGCAGACTTGCAAGTAAAGTTCGAACGAGCACTGATCAGTTTCCACGACCGCTATCTCCGACCCCTAAAGTCCTCCTCCCAACTACAAAGAGACATCTTCTGCCTCCAGGCTCTCTGGCACTCCGGCTTCCTCAGTCTCCATGCTAATATCGACCGCCTAGAGTGTGCCATCGGCCGTGAAGGCTACACCGAAGCCCAACCCCACAAGAAATACGCCACCGAATGGGCCAACTCCCCAGCCGGCACGCGATGTGCCGTCCACGCTATCTTAATCCTCCATCTACTAGAGACATTACCATTAGGAATCGAGCCCGCCATCCATGTCCCCCGAGTCCTATTCAGAGCAACCATCGTCTGGTACAGCTTTCTGAAATTCGGCAGCAGCAGCAGCGGCGACACCACCACAAACGAGCCAAGGGTCCTCGATGTTAATCTCCATCATCATAATTTCGAAGAGCTGAAGTGCACCACCGTGAATCCAGCGAAACTTCTCCTCGAGTCACAGGATTTTCAAAATAATAAACCACTTCCGTCAAGGACGACGACTGCGTGTCGGTATGTGGATCTACTCAAACGGATTGGTCATTGGGGGTTGGCGCAGCAGCTTGGGACGATTGCTGTCGTGTTGCTGCATGGGGATTTGGAGGGGGGGCATAATAAGCCGGTGGCAGCTTTTGTATCTTGATTGTCTGGATATCTCAGATGAAAATGAAGTGACGGATTTGAAGCATCAGGGATTGGATTATCATAAGCACAGTAGAAAGAGATCACGCTTGAGAGTGGTTCTAACGAGCTTTGGGCAAATGGTAAAGTATTTGTAAACAAAAGCTGTCTTCCACAAGTCTGTGCTTCCCACGACGGAAACTGGAAATCTTCTTACTCCTATTAGGTGGACTTTGTTCCCCGTAGACTTTGTGATTATTTTAACAGGGAGAAGAAACTTGTGGTGGGACAATTCTAAGTGCTCGTTTCTACGCCTGGTTATACCTATCGCAAACTGTGGCACACTGTAAATTACAATAATCTGGATCGCACATATTGAGAAACACAGACAACATTCTCCTTCATAGAAGCAGTGTCTCCTATAATAACCGTTACTCACAGTGCATGTACTCTTGAGTTCCTTGTCAACTGCCTCAAACTCTTGCCAAAGAAATACATCGGAATCCCAAATAACAACGGACCAATTGTCAATGAAAATTCCACCATCGTAGGTACCAACCAACCTCTTCTCGCGGCCATCGGCATGACCCAATAGCTCATGACGAACCCACAGGTATTCTTAATCACCGTCGCCACGACCATAATCTCTCCCGAAATTGGTTCGTAGCAGTCAACCGCATATGAAATAGCAATCGTTGGAACGGCAGTCACACACAGACCCGTGAGACCATACCCGACGACTATGATAACAGGCCACTCCCATTGACGATCATATCCGAGGCCGCCAATGATGACACCAACGACGGTGGTGATGAAGTACGGAATGAGTGCTGGGAGACGCATCTCCGCTTCGCGAATCCCGCCGTTTCTGGCGGTTGCTCTGGCGGCGATCCAGTCTGAAAAGGGGCCCGCGGTGACGAGGCCAACGAGGCCACCGGCGACGAAGGCGAAGTTTGAGTAGCCGACACTGGATGGGGAGAAGTTATACGGTGGGGCACTCAGTACTCCTGACTCCGTCAGGTTCCAGTATAGGAGGAGGTTCGCTGGCCCAGCGACGTTCAGTCCTGCCCACAGGATGATGGGGAATAGGAATGCGTAGAATGGGACTGTCAAGTCCCGTAAGAGGAGCTGCTTCCACTGTGGCTCGGGTGTTTGCCATAGCTTGAATTGCATCCTAGATGGGCGCCCTTTGCCATGAATATTCATGTCACGGTCGACCGTCTCTAGGTTCTCTAGGTGTGTTAATTCCTGTTTTATCGGTTCTGTAGAGCTGGGCTGAGTGGAGGATGCGGGAGCATCCTTATGGTCGCGAAGATATCGAGTTTCGGGGAAGACAACGAGTAGAGTAATGAAGTTGAACGCAGACATGGCAAGAGATAGCCAGAAAAAGCTCCGCCATCCGATGCTAAACGAAAGGTGATGAGTTATCTATCCGAGCCCTAAGATGGTAGACAACGACGTACTTTTGAGCAATATTCCCGGAGATGATGGGCCCGATAAACAAGCCCAAAAAGTACCCCATACTAGAGGCAACACCAGTCAGCAGGGGAACAAGGACTCGCAGCACGAAGCTTACAAATAAAGGCCGGTCCATGCACCGCGCTCGTGCAAGAAAAAAATGTCCGAAGTGACCTGGACCATCACCGTCTCACTCGTGGCCGTGGCTATTCCGTTAACAACCCGCGCCACCAGCAAGCTCGAATGAGATTTTGCAAGTGCTTGCCACAGACACGACGCCGTGCCTAGCAGACAGAAGGCAAGACTGGTGATCCGACGACCAAATATGTTCGAGCACGGGACGATGAGAAAGTTCGAGTAGCCGAGGGCCAAAACACACGCCCCGGTCAGGAGGCTGAGTTGGGTCTCGTCCAGATGGAATTCTTCGGCGAAGAAGGGAAACATTGGGCCCATTGAAAGGGCAGATTCCACGGAGACGAATAGAAAAAGGAATTGGGTTGCGATAACAAGATCTGTGCTCGTGAACATAAGCTATTTGCTGGTCGCCGACATTGATATTCGGACTGGAGACGTACATTTCCAAGTGGGCGACCAATTCAGTGGATCATGGGGGGCATCGGAGGGACGTGGTACGAGGTTGCTGTTTGCATCAGAATCCCAGTCTGGAGAGAGAAGAAAAGAGCGACAATAACTCGTACGCTGTATGTGAGTTGGGAACCTCATTACTTCCCCGGTCACGCAGAATATCCGTGCCGGGTAGAACATCCTCCTCGTACCCTGTGCGAGGTTTGCTAGTTGAGAAAATTGTCATGTTCAGAATCTGATATCTTTTAGCAGGATTCGGGGTATTGGCAGATATTACTGATTTGATATACGGATGGCATCGGCATATATGGGGACAATCGTTCTTTCCCCGCAAAACGATTTTGCGGGGACTAGCGTTGTTCAAGGTTCTGGAGAGAGTAGATCCATTGGATCTAGTATATCCTACACCTCGATCGATGAAGGTCATGGCAAAAGTTAGTTTTCTCTGTCCCGCTGCCATGAAGCATGTCCCGCAAAGGTCCCACGGCCCAACCTTCTTCTCTGGAACGAGCAACCTACACTAAGAAATCAACGACGACCACGGCCTACAATCAGCTACTGATCTACATTATGTCTTGCTCGCTCTTATACATCTCGAAGTAACTTTATCGCCAAGAGTTGCAAAGCTACTCCCACTGAGAACTTCATTTCTGCCGGTTTTCTCGACCCATTTCGACTTTGACTTGGGAAATAGTAGCTTCAGCTCTATATAGCAAAATGACAAGTTCAAGTGTTAAAGAAAGTATAAAGTATTAAGATATATGAAGTGTTTTTTAAATAAAGGTTTTTATTCTAATTTGATTAATATAGCTCTTATATAATTTAATAAAGGTTTGGTAAAGTTATTAATATTTTTAATATTTAAAAGAAAAATTTATTTTAGGAATTTTTTTATAATTCATTAATATTTTAGATTATATATATTACTATAACTGTAAACTCCAATTACTTATATTTTTAAAATAGGATTTTTTTATACTTTAATAGGATATTTTATAAAAGTAATACTTACTAGTCTTACTAGTCTATATTATAAAAAAACTTATATGAGCTGGTTATTAAAGCTGGCTTTTTATTATTTTTATTTTAACTGTATTTACTGGCTATAAATATAACTATAACTATAAATTTTAATTATTTATATTCTTAAAATAAGGTTTTTTTTATATTTTAAAAAAATATTTTTAAAAAGTAATATTTACCAGCCTTGCCAGTCTATATTATAAAAAAACTTATATATAAGGACTAGAGGGTGAAATAGTGTAGTAAACAAATAGCTTATTGTAATAGCCAAAGATAGTAGTATTACATAGTGTCAGGAACTACTTGACGCAGTAGACACGTTGGTTAGGCAAGGCAAAAGCAGTTAGAAGTAGTCTTCTATTAATTACAAAACTAATCCTTAGGAATCCCTAATCCCCTAAGGATTTCAAGTGCTTATATATATTTTGGAAAAAAGGGATCAGCTTTATACTAATATAAAAACCCGGATTGGAAGCCCGATAAATTAGTAATAATAGCAGTATTAAAGTAGGAGGCTGGCAGCTGTATACTACAGATATTATATAATAATTTATACTCCTCTGCCAAGCCGGACCACCTAGTCCAGGGTATAGATAGAGATAGCTTTAATATATAGCTAAAAAAAGTAATCTAGATATTTAATAACACTTTAACAGGCTATACAGCTAGTATTACTATAGTAGTAAGGCTATTAATATAATATTATATTACTTTATATTATATTAGGTATAGTAAATAGAGGATATATATTATTAATAATCCAATCAGGATTTGATATATATTATATTTATAAATAAAAAAGTTTATTACAGCTTTATTATTTTTTATATTTTAATTCTCTGTTGATTCTCCCTTTATTTATACTTATTTTATATTATTTTTAGTATTATCTTTGTCTTTTATATTATAGTTTTCAGCGAATATAAGTTGTTTTCTTTTTAAGTTAATAAAGATTTAATACTATGCCTCCTACTATTTATTGCTGTTTGGCTGATACTTTTCTTATACTAAAGACTTTTTTTTATCTATACTACTTTTATACCTTTATCTGTAATTTTAATCCTACTAATAAGAAGCTTTTCTCTTCCGGCTGTATTTTTAATACAGCTGTATCTATAGCTTATAAACAGTATTTAAATTATAATCAGATCTGTAACTAGATAAGTATTAATACCCTTTTAATAGTTATATTAAGTTAATTAAAATTAGATATTGGTTGGTATGCTTAGAAACACCACCAAACTTTTAATAATCTTAAGTTGGTATAAAAAGTTTTTTGTTATTACCAGTAATAATAACTTTAACTGGTCTTCTAAGCTTTGTTTTTTTATTTATAAGTTGATTCTGGTGCTTGCAGTTGGTTTTAAGGCTGCCGAGCTGGCCCATCACTGTAAACATAAGTTGACCGGGTCTTCTAAGGCCAAGATTCAGGTATGTTTCCCTATAGGTTTCCAGTTGACCCTGGCGCTTGCGGTCGGTTTTGAGGCTGCCGAGCTGGCCCATTGCTGTGAACACGAGTTGACCGGGTCTTCTAAGGCCAAGATTCAGATATATTTCTCTATAGGTTTCCAGTTGAAGCATAAGCTGATTTTCCAGCCGCATCTCCCCTTCTATTATAAGTTTATTACGGGTTGTTGTACTATTACTAAAAATCCAACTGTACTCTATCTTTTTTTTAATAATAATAGCTATATTTTATAAACCAGTACCAAGCAGGCTTTTTTTACTGGGATCTGCTGTAAGGTTAAGACTATATATAGTAATATAAAATCTTCTTAGGATTACTATATTTAAAAGATTAAGAATACTTAGCCCTTTTCTGCTTATATTTTTTAATAGGAATAATCTTACTCTGGTTCTGTTTAGTAGGTTTTTAACAGGGGTCCAGCTTATTTATAGAGGTGTTTTGTTTAATTAAGTATATTAATACAATTTTTTAACTATATTTAATATAGTAATTTAATAGTAGTTCGGTTGTTTTTTTTATATTTAGAAATAAGAATTTTTCTGCTGCCCCGACTTTTTTTTTTACTTCCTATAATTTTATATTGTTTACTGGGTATTTTCTATAGATTCCTCTAATACCTATTTATTATATTTACTTAGCCAGTTTTTTTATTTAACTAGAAAATATTGTTTGCTTTTAAAGATTTGTTTATTTTTAATATTCTTAACTTTAAACTTCTTTTTCTTTTCCAGTTCTAGGGAGTAGAGTTTATTTGTTAATTCTATATTAGATTTCTATTATTCTAATAATAATATATAGAAGATGTTGTAGATTTAACTGTAATAATTAAATAGAAATATTTAATATATCTGGGTTCTAATAACTGTTAGAACTTTTAAGGGCCTAATATACTGGGGGGCTAACTTTTTAAATAGGGCCTTAATCTTTAAATTTCTAGTAGACAGCTTTACTAAATCACCCTTTTTAAAGGTTATTAGTTAATAATTCTTATTATAGTATTTTACTTAGATCTTATTAGCTTTTTACTAGTAATTTTATAACTTCTCTTACAATACAGCTAATTTATTAATTTGGTTTTTAGCTGCAGAAACCCCTTTCTGTAGTATAATATTCTTAGTATAAAAATAAAAATCAGATAAATAGCCTATAAGGGCCTTAAAAGGCAAATACCTAGTAGTAGAATTTAAAGTATTATTATAAGTAAATTAAGCAGAAGACAGTAGAGCCGGCCAATTAAACTAATTCTTATTAATAAAATAATATAAATATTACTCAAAAGTCTGGTTTATCTGTTCTGTTTAGCTATTAGTTTAAGATTAAAATACTGTTAATAACTGCAGTTTAACCTAGATATAGTATACTATTTAAGACTAGAATTTACTGGTGAAGAGGGAGCCTTTATTAAAGACTATACCCTATAATAGACCATATTACAGTTTAATTTCTCTATAAAAAAGTTCAGTAAGTTCTGGGGCAGTAATAGTATATAAAATAAAAAAAAAACAACACCACTTTATAAATCTATTAACAATAATAAGGATTAAATCCTAAATATTGTTCTTTATTATAATAGGGGGTAGTCCTGTAATAAAATCTATAAATAGTTTATTAAAAGATTAACTTAGAATTAGTAGGGATTTAAGCTTGCTATAAGGCTTATACTTAGTAAAGATAATCCTTTAATAAACTGGATATTTTCTAATATAGATAACTATATTTTTATAAAGATTTACCCAGTAAAACTTCCGTCTAAAAAGGGCTTTTATTTTTAACTGCCTGAAATAGCCTGCTAGCTGGTTATTATAATAAAAACTAAGTAAATATTACTAAAGATATTTTTCTACAGAAATATACAAACAATGCTTATAGGTAATAAGATTATTTTTATTAATTTTCTAGTACTTTAGTTCTGGATTGCCTTGTAAAACAGTAAGTTTTTAACAGTATATTTTTATATTTTTTTTTTGGATTCTTCCAATCAGAGAATATAGTTTCTTATTAATCTTAGAATATAAAAAGTTTTTATACTTATATATTCGGAATACTGCTGATATACTAATATATTAATTATAAAATACTTTTACTTTAACAGTCCAGTTAGCTGCTTTTATACCAGCTTTCTAGTTTTTTTAACTTTTTTAAAAGCTTAATACTATATAGATACTAAATTTAGAACTTTTTTATAAAAACATCTTATTATACTTAGACTGGGGTTTTATCTAGACTAGTTAATAATCTGTTAAGAATTTATCAGCTATTTAATACTGTATTATTTTTAGAACCTCCTTATTAGATAGAACTTTCAAAATCTTTTTTATTTTTAATAGTAGGTTAGTAGGGTTGCGCCTGCCGGACTAATACCAAATAATAAAATTATATCTACTAAAATATATATATTATTAAGCCTAACAGCTATTCAGTCTCGGCTGTTTTATAAATATTTAAAGATTTTAATAATCTAAAAAAACCTCTACTGTATACAATAGCCCTTTAAGGTATTAATACTAATACTTAAAAAAATAAACAATAGTAAAAAGCTTTTAATCTGGGGTTGAATAGTAAGTTTTAGAACTATTAAATTTCTTAGACTAAAATATAATAAGGTAATATACTTTTTAATTATCTGGCTGGGATAATATTTCTGCTATATCCTATTAAAAAGTATCTATTTCTACTTAGATTTATTTCTGTAGGTTAAAGTGCCTTAGTAAAGGTGCAGTTTAGAAGCTATAAAAAAGTTATTAGAATACTATTATTTTTTTAGTAGTAAATTTAATCTTTCCAGGCTTTTTCCCTTCTTAGGCGCCTTTTAGAAGGGAAGTTAATAGTAAAGTAATTAAAAAATAATTTTTAATAAAGTACTAATAAAAATTACAGAATCCTAAGAAGACTTGGATCTTATGGTATATGGTTGGGATCGGCTACTTAAAAATATTAAATACTTATTAAAAGTCTATTAAAACACCATCTTAAAATATAATATATTTAAAAAACTTAATATAGTCTTGGAAAAAAGTATATTTTAATAATTTAATATAAAGATCTACTTTTTGTAAGTGTTCTAATACCTAATATAAATAAAAAGTATAGGAGGAATAGTTTTTAGAAAAAATAAAAATATCATCTAAATAAGTAATATAAAAAAGATCTAGGATATTATAAAAAGCCAGATAGATATAGTATTAAAATATAGCCGGGGTATTAGTCAAGCCAAACAGTATAATTAGATATTTAAAATATCTATAATAGGTTTAGAAAGCTGTTTTTTATTTGTCCCCTTATTTAATACAAATTTATATAGACTTTAAAAAACATTATCTTCTACTACTAATTCTAAAAAATAGGGACTTTTTTTTAAAGAGTTGGATATAGAATAATCTTCTGATTTTTTACAATACATATAATCTTAAGATTTAAAAAAAAAGAAAAGATCTAGCTTAAAAAGCTTATCTTAGTTTAAGTATTATTATAGTTTGTAAAAATCTAAAAAACAGAAGAAAAAAACTTAATAGTATTTTCTAAAAATAAGCTAAATAACTGTAATTAATTTATAATTCTAAGACTACTCTGTAAATAATAGATATAAAAAAATAAAAGCAGAAAACTTTATAAAAATAGTTTATTTTATTTTGAAATATATTTTTATATGAATATAATTTATTATATTTTAATATACAGCCAAAGCGCCCGCCGCACTTTATATATTTTAATAAATCTAGTAAGCAGAAAATTATATCTAAATGTTATGGGACCAAGGCCCTGTTATAGAGCTCGGCTTCAGGCACCAGTTGGCACCTAAGGCCTTGCACGCTAAGTACTAAACTAGCACTAGCTTTAGGGTTTACATTAGGGTTTACATTAGGGTTTACATTAGGGTTTACATTAGGGTTTACATTAGGG